>NW_027658400.1:0-229826 GCF_041902795.1 Electrophorus electricus
GCTGTATATGGGCATCTCTGCCTTCACTGCCAACTCAGCAGGCTTTGTGTACAAAAATGCAGGAGCACTCACACTCAGAATCACAGATGACATGGTGAGTTTAAACCACTCCTTGCCATCACTGAGGGAAAGGTGTGCATGTGGTTACCTTACAAGACCAGGCTGTTTAGTTAGAAGACTGATAAAGAAGACTGATAACTTTATACTGTTCTCCCAGTGCACATTAATAATCCCTTAATAGTGTAATAAATGAATGGACAAATAAATGATCAACAGTCCCTGAAAATGAAACAAACGTTTATCCTTCCAGATTCCCAGAGCCTCTCCATATCGTCTGAACACCAAGACATTTGAAGCCTTAATTCCGCAGGTATAAGAGATCACTTTCTGTATTCATCACACAAGCATGCAGAAACTGCTGATTTTATATTCTCACATAGGTTTCCTAACACAGTAGACTTTGAATCTTAAAGGAATAATAAGGTTTAAAGAGTAACAAATAATATGATCTCATTAGCAACACAACCATATTTAGATGAAGAATTTCCGAAAAGAACAACATTTCACATGATGATGCTTGGATGAAATGTGTTGAAAACACTGAGTTCTTTTGCTTTTGGTGCTAAAGGCACTTGCAAGTACACCTTACACAGATTGATGGTGGTAGTATAGTTGGCATTCAGTTAAATCAATTAAACTTTGGACAGGGGTAGATTTGTCCTTCATACTGTTATTCAGCACAGGTAATAGCCATTTTGGGACTTTGTATCACTTTTGGGAGGCTGCCGTGTTCTCCTTAAAGTACCCAGGTTGAAGAGTGCTGGGCCCAGGAGTATTATCACCTGCTCCTGCATTTCTGCCGATGAAATAGTGAGACGGATCCACATCCTGCCTGCTTATTGGGGACGTACTGTTCTAGCAGCTCTTCCTCATCTGTCCATGCTCATACCATGGGTTGCTGTACTGTTTCCATGCTTATGTGGTACTCTTTCCGCAGGATGCTATGGAACTTTTGGTGCTCCCTGCTCCTCTCTGGCATTTGTAGCTTGACCTTCCTGGTGATTTTTTTGCAGTCCACGTCACTTTGCCAGGAGCTTCCTTTTGCTGATTAGCAGAAGCAGGAATACCTCCTGTCCTGCCAGGCTTTTGCAGTCATATTAGGCACATTGACTGCTCCGCTCTTACCTGCTTTCTATATCTTATGTTTGGGCTACTTGTGGAAGTGACATGAAAGCAGTGTTATGTTTATGTTAGTGTGGAGTTTGATATCTTGTGGAATTTCCACCACGCTGTTAGTATCATGGCCACCCACAAATTGTTGATCATGAATGTTCTTTAATTGATTTGACTGATAAATGGTAAGTCTGACTTTTAGATCATATAGAACACCACAGACAACTGTGTGGCACATCACTGTTAAACCTCCTGATTGCAACCCGGGGCATCGTGAACTGTACAACATGACCCTCAGACAATGATCTCTGAGTGAATGTGATAAACATAATCATCTTCATATCATCACTTTCTCTACAAGTTCAGTGGAAGAGACGTCAGTGAAAGGGAGTTTTAATACCCTATCCATTTTTAACTTTAATAAAAACACAGACGGAAAAATTCCAGAAAGTGAGACAGAGAAAGGAAACTAGACTTTAAAATGGTGCTGCCCTCTTGACTTACAACTGTAGATTATTGAAATTATTACAAATGTCTGACTTCCAAAAGGGATTGTGTCAGTGTTTCACTACTCAGTATTGCATTTGTTAGACAGTATAAACAAGCAGACTATGGTTAAAAAAAACACAGAAATAAAGCAAACACCAATATAATCTTGAACCACCTAGTGCCAGGAAACATTAGATTACTGGAACAAAATCAGACAACTAGCAGAACAACTTTTTAACCAATGATGCAGATGCACTTTTAGTGGATTTATTTATCTGTATTTCAATCCACTAAAGTTTTTCATTTGATCTAACATTACATTTAAGACCGACGTCCTGTTACGTCTCACAGAAGATTCCACTGATCAAGCTGCTACTTACCCATCCTGGTCCTGGAGTACCTTTGCTCTGTACACTTTAGTGATGTCTTTGCTACCAACAAGCCTATTTTAATCCATCAGATAGTAACCAAACGCTCCTTTGCTGCAGAGCACAGAAATCATTCAAATTTGCAGTCAACAGATACATCTGGGCCAGATTTTGGATCAATTGACTAGGCTGGAACTGCACATATACTGTATATGCAAAATTCAAAATACGGGGAGTGGTTGGTCTCTTTTGCAATCAAATCTGAATACTATGGAATTCGTTTCACATTTGTTTAATTTGACAGATTTTAAATGGATAATTGACATCACTAGACAAAAAGGAATAAACAACTATATGAAAAGGAACAAAACCAAAAACAAAGGAAGGCTTTAACACACTTGCCCAAACAAGCACTAAATCTGACAAAAATAGATCAACCAATGACATAGCTGTGAAGAAACATATTAGCCATTGTTTTCTTGTCATCAACAGTAATTTTAACTGATTGTTAACATACTGTTCAAGTCTTCAACTGATTTGCTCCCAACATACGAATGGGTACAAATATGGTTCATTACCCAGCTGCACAAATTGCTTCTGACATACTGGGCAGCTACAGGGTTCTTCTCCCGTGTGGATTCTGACATACTGGGCAGCTACGGGCTTCTTCAGTTGTGTGGATTGTCTTCTGCTCCTCCATGTGGCCTGTTTCACCAAAGCCCTTCCTGCAGTATTTGCAGCACTATGGCAAGCGGACACCCTTGTGTGAGCGTTTAGGTGCTTCTCAAGAGTCTGGGCAAGTTTGAAACATCTGCCCCAAACATCACTGACATTATTTCTTGTAGGTGATTAGCCACGTGTTTCTCTAGCCACAAGTACTTTTTGATTTATTTGTTTTTTTAAATAGGTAATTTTATATATAATGGCAACAAATGACATTTTAAGTTTTATGACAAAACGTGCAAACAAGCTGGCCTGAGAGGTGTGTAGCGGGATATGACTCAGTGCGTCTCTGGTGCTGCTTTTGATGAGTACAGTGTCATGAGTGTGTCTGTCCAGCGGTGCAAAGAGGGGATACAGCAAGGCATGGCATGGTGTTTATTCATTCGTTTGCATAGAAAATGACGCCTTTTCACATTGTGGAACTACAAATATGGCGGTCTTTTTTGTGCGGCGTAGTAATGACATATGTTGTGGAATTTTGAACAAACAGCAAGTCAGACGTGATTAAGAGAGTAATTTAATAAGAAAAAGAATAAAATAAATGTTTGGCTCTCCTCAGGTAGGGAGCCCCGAGTATACAAAACCGTGGCTAGTTATACTACTCCTGTGCTGTCTTTAACCAATCATCTTTTCTTAAGCAGCTCTTCTTTCCTTTGTTGCTGTGGCTATAAGCCAATCAGCTCTCAGCTTGTTTTTTTCCACAAACCAACCCAAACTGACTCCAAACAGTGTGGGTTGTGTGTCAAGTTGACCTTGATGTTAACAGTTCCTGATACATGTTCAACTTAATCAGCAACAGGCGGATATAAATGTGCAAACAGCATTATTAATTTAAGAACAAAAGGATCAGTGTGATTTTATATGAATCACATAATACATAGTTTCGTATCATTTTCCATCACACGTAAAAACAGAGTCTCACCGTATTGTCGGGCAGGAGGATCTGGACTCATTTATTACTTAATATCTTCCCCCATCTAGCGGTCATTAGAGGTTAGTCTTGAATTGATTTCTGTCGTGCAATATTTTAGATATAAATGTTTACATTTTCTATTACAGAACACGGCAAAGTATAGTCAACCAGTTCTAACCTTTTGAGAAAAACTTTAACTTCAAAGTAGGTGAATCTATTTACTTAGATTGAACCAATCGGATCACAGTTTATTTACATAGCATCAATGCTTTGAGTGCTTTAGATATAAGGACATCATGGCGATCTTTCTGCTCACACCTCAGTCAGTCTATAATTCTGTACTATGTGTTTCTATAGCTTCCAACTTTCACGAGTTTCTTGAATCTGTGGAGAAAAGTGCAGACTCAGGTACTTTCTTATTTGTGAACTTTTATACATTTTATGTAATTTATTTATCATCTATAATGTTTTATTACTTTTCATTTATAGATATAAGGACACAAAAACAGTTCATATACTCAATGAATTGTTACAAGATAATCTTTTCTAGAGAATGTTTACCATTTGTTAAAAGACTGATTTATTTCTAAAAGTTTATGTAGTGTGTTAATTTGTCACATGGAGGCAGAAGGGGTGAATCTGATATACCCCTCTTCCATCATCAACTATTCATCGAGTCCTCCAGTGGAGCTTGTACAACCAAAGAAACGCATACAGCGGTCACCGGCGGTTCTAAGTTACATCTAAAGAGGTCTAGGCCTATACACACTGTTCCACCTGAGGTAATAAAATGTTTTGGGGTAAAGGTATTTTCATGAGGCGATCTGTGATCTTATTATAATAGGCTTTGAAGCTCTCTGCAACAGGTGCAGAGTGGTGCAAGACTGTGTTTGAAAGCATAAAGAGGAATAATGTTTCTGGGGTATCTTAAGGCCTTTGTGGGTCTGTAAGTGCAGAGCAGAGGCTCTGATGCAGGTGGTTTCAAGGCCTCTGTGGAAGTCTACGGCAGATGACTCTGGACTGTTCCCGTGAGAAATAGCTTCCTAAGTATTGGGAAAGATCCCGGCTTTTAAAAGACGTGAAAGCCTCTTCGAGAGTTCTGTGGCTAAGCAAGGTTCATTATCTTACCATAAGAGCAGGGTGATACTGACCTGCAACATCATCTTGCAGGTGTTTGATGGTATGAGTTGAGATCATCTTTGTTAAAAACAAAAAAAACAACAACAAAAAAAACCCCCAGGAAAATCTTCCAATAGGATATACTGGGGTCAAGCTTCAATTTGTACAATGATAGATCTCAATTTGCATATATTGAATAATGTATGGTTGAACACAGTGGTTGAGATTTCAAACACCAGTATGTAGAGAAGGTGTGGCAATCACATAATCAGTTGTGAAAACTGGATAAAAATGTGTGTTCCTTGTGTGATTATTAGACATATTCTGGACTATGCCTCGTTTGTATGTAACGCTGAGCTCAAAATAAATAATGGACCTACTACTCTCTTCAATTAATTCTTGAGTCTGCATCTTTATTTTCTGTTTAAAGAGGACTTAATAAAATTAATGGAATGTGGGCAATATCTAGTAACACAGTGCAGAGTCTGCTAAATGTAGATCCCAGCCTTTTATATGGCCTCTTCCCTTTAATTCTACTGACTATAATTAATGTAAACCTTGTCGATTCTGGTGTTTGCTGTATAGAGGTAGCGAAAACTTTGCTAAAACAATGAAAAATATGCATCCTGTGAAAAGTTTATTGAACAATATAACATTGTTCCTTACCCAGAGCCATAACACGTCATTGATGGAAATCACACTGATGTGAGGGCGGTATGGGCCAACTCAACTGTATTTCCTGATTGTTTTATTCTGCAGGAGGATGTGGTCCAAATATTTAAGAAATCACAGGTTTGTTTAAGAGGACATAGTCGAACAGTTTGGGCTTACTGTTATTTTAATACTAGTGGTAACTATTAGTAAATACAACAATCTGACCATCCTCATACTGCATTGAGGGGTGATGGGGTGATGGTACCAGATGATGTTTAGGTATGTGGTTATGTTAATTTATTTTTGTTCCTTTATATTCACATATTTTGCAAGTGCGTATGTTATTGAGTTTAAAACCATCCATATATTATGCAATTATAGAAAATACAGAAACTGCATGATACTTCTCTTGACTTGCTAGAAGTTCAGACTGTAGCAAGCTTAGCATTAGTAAATGGAATAGGTGTCATTTTAAGGATTCATTTAAAGTATTCATGAGGTATTTCTCCTAACATCGATGTATCGACAGTACCAATAAAATAAATAGCATAACAAGAATTACAGGTGTATAATAGTGTAGTTACCCACAATGGTTGAAGTGTTTGAAAAGAGTTGTATAAAAGAATAGTTGGTTGGTTCGTGGCATAAAGTCATGAAACGGTGAAATGAGGTCATAAAAAGAGTGTTTACAGGGCAAAGTGCTTTAACATTGAATTAGACAAACTAATAACATAAAACAAGGGAGTTTAGAGATTCTGTGTCCTTTCGTAATGATTTGTGCATATGGCAGGCTGCTGCAAAGGATCCTGGGTAAGCTTCAGCAGACCTCAGTGTAAGATATATTAATAATATTAATCATAATAATACTATTCAGAGGTTACTTGAGTAGTAATCAGAATGTTGCTAGTTCAAGCCCTACCACTGCCAAGTTACCACTGCTGGGTCCCTGAACAGCAATGAATCCTCAATTGTATTATTAATACAATCCAATACACATGCCTAATGCTCAGCTGTCAACTGCAGAAACTGACATTCTGAGCATTCGAACAGTAAGAGGAACAAAAAGAAAGGAGTCACCGACTGTACACGTGTCAATCATTTAGCCTTTTTACATGTTGTTTTAGTTTACTGTAATCAAGGCCTGAAACTGGAGTCTATGGACCAGGCAAAAATATTTCAATATTTAATGCGTTTTTATTTTTTCAGTTTCAATGTTTCAATGAGACTCAGGAGACTCCAGCATAAGCAGAAGCTCCAAGTTGTCGATCTCCAGGAGCAAACCCGTCCCTGCAAGGTTGGGGTGCATGTTCTGGATCACGGGAAACAGACCATCGATCACCCAACATCTGCTTCTGCTCCTGCGGAGGTTCCAGATCCAGCACGGAGGCAGTGAGAGGTTCCTGGCCCAGAGATTGGTCTGCAGCGGGCCTGATGGTACTCGGCATGTATTGGAAATGCTGTGGCTGAATGCTGTGCGTAGCCCAGCGGGTGCTGGGGTGGAGCTGTGCCAGTTGCCTGCTCGGGTAGCAGGTAGCCCAGTTCTGAGCCTGTGGAATGGCCATCATGAAGTAGCCGGAGGGCGGGGCGGGCTGGTAGGGGTTGAGCACTGGGTTGCGCACGGCACTCACGCTGGCCATGCGCTGCATGTACTGGTGGGTGAGGTGGGCCTGCCGCTCCTCCTTGCGCTGCGCCAGGGCCACGTACAGCGGCTTGGTGCCTACGATGCACCCGTTCATCTCCTTCATTGCCTCGGTGGCCTCCTCCGGCGAGGAGAAACACACAAAGCCGAACCCTTTGGAGCGGCCGCCCTCCGTCATCACCTTGGCACTCGTGATTGTCCCGAATAGAGAGAACTCTTTACGCAGACGCTCGTCGTCCAGACTGTCGTCTAGGTTTTTAACGTACAGGTTCACTCCCTGGTAGCGAGTCGTGCCGTCCTGCTTCATCTGCTCAAACTTGCGTTTGAGCTCTGTCTGCCTCTCGCCTTTCTTCTGGGCACGAGCCACATACAGCTGCTTCCCATTCAACTTCTTCCCGTTCATCTCATCCACAGCCCTTTTGGCATCCTCGTGCCTCTCGAAGCTCACAAAGCCAAAGCCCTTGGACTTGCCGCTCTCGTCTGTCATGACGCGACGGCTCAGCGTTGGGCCGAACTTGCTGAAGATCTCATTTAGCTTGTTGTCGTCCATGTCCTCCCAAGTATGAGATATTATTTCCATCAGGCTCAGGACCATCTCTTTAGGATAAGGTCAAGAGAAATCTCTTGGAATGTGGTGTTAACAGGTTCCAACTGGTGTGGGTGTTTTATATTACTTTGCATATATTGACAAATGTATGGTTTGGATGCAATGGACGTGAAGACAAACGCAAATATGTAAAGGAATGTGGGGTGAATACATAACCACTACTGAAAAATGTATGAAAATGTGGGTTCTCTGATTTTTAGACATTCTCCAGAGGGTGCCTCAATAATGCGTGTTAATGTTAACCTACAATAAAGTACGTGCACAGTTATGCTCTTTAACCAATTCTGAAGTCTGCATTTGTATTTAATATTTGAATTGAACTTTAAAACTAGCCGACTGGGCACCTAGGAACCACATACTGTTGCTATGTGCAGAGATGTGGGCTTGCAGCCCATTGTTGGGCAGAGTCCATCGCACTGCTCCAATAGACCTGCTCTGACTGCTACTTTCCCACGTCGGCAGTCGAAGTCGTTTCTCCTTCACAATGCTTTTCAACTGGTTGGCCAGTTTCACCGTCTCAGTAGACAAGCTAAAAGAAACTGTTGGCAGCCTCTCGTTGCTCCTGTAATATGACCGTCGCCAGACCAGAGAGTGGAACTGGATGGCAGTGTGGCACTTGCAGCTGCAGTTTGTTTGCTTCAAGATTTAATACGTGTAAGTGACCTTTGCTTCTCGTCCTGTCTTTACTGGTTTGTTAATAAGGTCATTTGAAATTGTGTTGTACATAAAGGAATATTACAGAATTATTCTCTATTTTAAGCTACACTGTGGGGTTTTGTTTTTTTGATCTTTACATTTATATTAATGCAACCCAATACACTTATCTAATGATCAGCTATGACCTGTAAGAACTGACAATCTGAACATTCAAACTTTAAGAGGAATAAAAACAAAAAAATGATCAGCTGTTCATGTCAAAATCTGTAATATGTAATAGAAATAACTGTAATATGTTCAATATAACTGTAATATGTTCAATTACCACCATGTAACATATAACTGTAAATATGTCAATTGCAAGATGGGACTGTACATTCTGTACATACATATATAAATATCCATATATACATTGTACATATAAACATAATATATATATATATATATATTGTACATGCACTATTAATATATTTTTGTATATATATAGAATATATTTCTCTATGCACCCCTGTTTTTCTTTTTCCTCAGATTGGACAGAGCACTCAACCATTTCACTGTGAGTTATACTGTGTATGACTATGTATGCCACAAATAAACCAAACTTGAAATGATTTTACCTTTTTCTGTCGTTTTCATTTTAAGCTTAGAATAACCAAGGCCTGGACTTTGTAAGGTGGTTTTGAATCCAGGTCAGCTAGGTGAGGACACCAATAGCTTACTGGGTAAGCAGCCACACTCTAACAATGGTGGGCTCGTGTGCAGAACAGTTAGAGCTTGGATCAAGCAAAACAAGAGGAAAAAACGAAACACCTCGGTGAGCGTGGAAAAGGGGAGAACAAAGAACGCCACGGAAAGAAATGGCAACCCCGATGCACTGGGGAAAACTCGAACTAAAAGTTCCCAAACAAAACCAGAAAACGGGGAGAAACTTGAATGGCTAAGGGAAGCCTCAGGAGAGAGACATACTCGAGAGGGGAAAACTGGAGAAGGGAGGGGACGTGTAAAAACACTGACACCCTCGCAGAACAGAAAAGAGGCATAGCACAAGGGCTCACAGACCTCAATACCCAGAGTTACCGGCTAGGAGCTTGGCTCAAAACTTTATCAAAAACCCAGCACTGAATGACCGGGTCACTGGGCTTATATAAGGTCTAGCCCAGCTGTTGGGTGTTGATCCTGATCAGTGGCGTGGTTGACTCGACGCCTCCCTCTGGTCGAGGGGGCCTCGGCCTGGTGCCAACCCTTACAGGCTTGATGTCTACAGACATGGCAAAAATATTTCAATGTTCAATGCATTTCAGTTTCAATGTTTATTTTTTTCAGTTAAAATGTTAATTTTTTTTACTGCTTATTCTTCCATTAGACAGCCAGAAGCGCAGCACTGGTTAAAGTTTTTGAGCGGCTTCCTGCGCGCACTGGTCCTGGAGCACAGCGACTGCCTCATCCACCTTAGGGTGCAGAGACTCAGGAGACTCCAGCATATGCAGTAGCTTCGAGTTGTCCAGTTCCAGGAACATACACGTGATCTTCCCTGCAAGGGTGGGCTGCATGTTCTGGATCAGGGGAAACAGACGCTCACCCAGTATCTGCTTCTGCTCCTGTGGAGGTGCAGCAGCCAGCATGGAGGCACTGAGAGGTTCCTGACCCTGCACATGGACCGCAGCCAGCTGCACGGGCACCTGGAGCTCTGCCCCCAGGTGCTGCTGTGGGTTGAGAAACATAAATGTTTTATAATTGATTTGACTGATAAATGGTAAGTTCGACATTTATATCTAAGGGCTGTGTGCCCAGGTGTTGCTGTGGGCTGTGAACGCCTGAGGTGGTTTTGTACTGTGGTACTGCTCTCACCAGCGACGCCTTGTTGGCAGCTTCTGCGCTGGCCATCCCTGTCCCCGGAGCCTCAGATGCCATGGTCTGATAGGCCATCGTGCGTGGGACCTGGCAGGCGGTGGTTGGTCGGATGGCGCTGAAGGCCTGCGGGCAGGATGCGGCTGGACCGATGGCACTCGGCATATCCTGGACTTGCTGTGGGTGGACGCACTGCATGGCCCAGCAAGGGCTGGGGAGGAGTTGTGCCAGCTTGCTGCTTGCGCAGTAGGCAGGCCAGTTCTGAGCTTGTGGAATGGCTTCCATGTTGTAGCCGGAGGGCGGGGCAGGCTGGTAGGGGTTGAGCACGAGGTTGGGCAAGGCACTCACGCTGGCCGTGCGCTTCATGTACTTGTTGGAGAGGTGGGCCTGCCGCTCCTCCTTGCGCTGCGCCAGAGCCACGTACAGCGGCTTGGTGCCTACAACGCGCCCATTCATCTCCGTCATGGCCGTGGCGGCCTCCTCCGGCGAGGAGAAACACACGAAGCCGAACCCTTTGGAGCGGCCGCCCTCCATCATCACCTTGGCACTTGTGATGGTCCCGAACGGAGAGAACTCCTTACGTAGACGCGCGTCGTCCAGACCGTCGTCTAGGTTCTTGACGTACAGGTTGTCTCCCTGGTAGTGAGTCATACCGTCCTGCTTCATCTGCTCAAACTTTCGTTTCAGCCCTGTCTGCCTCTCGCCTTTCTTCTGGGCATAACCCACATACACCTTCTTCCCATTCAGCTCCTTCCCATTTATCTCATCCACAGCCCTCTGGGCATCCTCGTGCCTCTCGAAGTTCACAAAGCCAAAGCCCTTGGACTTGCCGCTCTCGTCGGTCATGACGCGAGTGCTCAGCGTTTGGCCAAACTTGCTGAAGATCTCCTTCAGCTTGTCGTCGTCCATGTCCTCTCCAAAGTTCTTGACGTACACATTGGTGAACTTTTTGGCCCTGGCCCCCATCTCAGCCTCTCGCTCCTTGCGAGACTTGAAGTGGCCAATGAACACTTTGCGGTCATTGAGCAACATGCCATTAAGTCTCTCAATTGCTCTCTCCGCAGCCTCACGGGTCTCAAAGTGCACAAAGCCGTAGCCCTTAGAGCCATTCTCGTCACACACCACCTTGCTGGAAAGGATGTTCCCAAAGGCAGAGAATGTGTCGTAAAGAGCTTCGCTGTCAATAGACTTGTCAAGGTTCTTGATGAAGATGTTGCCAACTCCACTCTTCCTCAGAGAGGGGTCTCTCTGGGACCACATAATTCGCACAGGTCTGCCTTTGATGATGTTAAAGTTCATAGTGTCCAAAGCACGCTCAGCATCTGCCTGCTGCTGAAAGTTCACGTATGCGTATCCAAGTGAGCGGAGGGTCATCGCGTCCCTGCAAATCCGTACGGAGACTATTGCGCCAGCAGGACTGAATTTCTCGTATAGCATGGCCTCGGTAACGTCTGGATGAAGGTCACCCACGTACAACGAAGTCATCGGCGAACTTGGAGCACTTGGATTCATTTTCGTGAGGATCGTCGGTCAACCTTTCTGGAAATCGTAGTCGAAAGTAGTAAATGAATAAAATAAAATCGTAAATGATTTAACCAAATGATCTAACTGCACGAATTATAAAACAGTTTGAAACAGCAATTCAACAGAGCCAGGCAAGTGTCGACCGACCAAAGCGATCATAGCAACACTTTAGCTTTAGATTCAAATACATGACAACTTGGTTGTTACGTAAGAGTGCTTTTACGTAAATGTTTATTTTTAAATATTATACAAACGCTATTTATTTATTTATGAATTATTCAATTATTTTAACTTATAACGTTAATAGCGTGAATGAGAGGCTTTAACAACGCCTTATATTTCAAAATATTACCTAGTCACAGCATTTTCCAAAAATCGTCCATATGCTGCTCACACTGAATCATTTACCGCATGGCTCAGAATAAATACTTTTAGTTTGATAAACGCAACAACATTCATTTTCTTTAGCCTAATGCTCGGCAAAAAACATCGCATTAAAGTTAATTAATGGGATGAAATCAGTTTGCCTTGGAGCAGGCCTATGTTCTTTGAGGTTAAAAATAATCGCCTGGATTGTAAACCTTAGTAGAGTTCCACAACGAGGTGCGATTTGTAAAAGGACGTCTTTTTCTCTCCGAGTTAGAAATCTGGAGAAATAAATATATCAATTGATTTCCGCCCATCGGAGGACCTTTAGAACTTTATTATTTATTCATTATTTATTTCTAACTTCTCACTGTGTCCAACTATATCGGGTGTATAAAACGTATGAACAGACATAAATAACGTGGGGGAAACGGGAATAGGGGAGAGAGGAAAAATAAGACGAACAGAGACGAAACAGACAAACGGGAAATGCAGATAGAGTATTTTAAGTATTAGCCACCTGCACCATTACGGGAATGTGTGTGTGTGTGTGTGTGTGTGTGTGTGTGTGTGTGTGTGTGTGTGTGTGTGTGTGTGTGTGTGTGTGTGTGTGTTCGTGTGTGACTGCTTGTGTGCGTCTGCCTGTGTGTGTGTGTGAGAGAGAGAGAGAGGCTATGTGCGAGTGCACTGTATATGTACACGTACTAGATTGGGATATTTATCATTTATGGATTAGCTCTGTAAACTTTTTATCAAAGGAGTCCAGTCTAGGTTATTGGTTGTTATTGATTCATTCTGAGATTTTTTTCCATTGATATGTAGTCTATCAATAGATTTTTCCATTCGGTGACACTAATATTATTTTTTGTTTTCCAATTCATGAGTATGTTTGTATTTGCAATTAATAATGTTATATATATATTATCCTGTTTTTTTTCTATTGTCACATTGGTTGATGACATGTCTCCTAGGAGACATAAAGATGGTGTTGGATGGATAGGGTTATTTAAATCATGGGACATGTGTGTGATTACTTATTGCCAAAATTGCTTGATAGGTGTGCTCTGCCACACGATGTGAATGTAATCGTCAGCTGTCTTTGGAGTAAAGTATGTACAGATTGCTGAGCTTGTGAAACCAATTTTAAACATCCAATGTGTAGTATAATGTAATCTATGTATTATTTTGTACTGAATGCATTGTAGGTTAGTGTTGCTGTCATGTGGTAATTATTATTACACATTTTAATCCAAACTGTGGCGTCGGGAGCTAGTAATAAATCTTCCTCCCATTGTCTCGATGGGAGAGTAATTATGCGATTTGATTTCATTATTAGTTTGTATATCTTATGTGATAGTTTTTTTGTATTAGGAATGTTTATAATACTGATATGGATGCAGGTGAGTTTAATGTCTCTGAACTGATAGTTGCTCTTACCTGCTTTCTATATCTTATGTTTGGGCTACTTGTGGAAGTGACATGAAAGCAGTGTTATGTTTATGTGAGTCTGGAGTTTGATATCTTGTGAAATTTCCACCAGGCTGTTAGTATCATGGCCACCCACAAATTGTTGATCATGAATGTTCTTTAATTGATTTGACTGATAAATGGTAAGTCTGACTTTTAGATCTTTGCATAATGTTTGCTATATGTCTATCCATATTCTGTCTGATATACTAAGTTTTATCCATTTTATACCATATTATAGTTGATTTGCAATAATCAACTACGGTTCTGTAATGTTGTGAGTTTGATTCTATGTGATTTATTTTTCCAGTAGAATCAAGTTATGATGTTGTCCAAAGATTTTAGACAGGTTGGTGGCGCTGGAATAATTGAAAACAAATAATTTCGTTTAGGTAATATTCTCATTTTAATTATTGCAGTTTGTCCAAAGAGCATAAGGGGCAAATTTGTCCATCAATGAAGTTCGTCGCTTATTGTTTTAATAATTGGATGACTATTTATTTTTGAATAACAGACAACTGGGAAGAGAATTTAATACCCAGATATGTAATATGATTGGTATTCAGGGGGATGGGGAATGTTTTTAATTGCATCATAAAGTTATGCTGCTAATATATAGTATAATACACAAATATCCTACTGGAGATACAATTTGACCAGTTATGTGTGATGTTCTGTGATGATCATATAGAACAGCACAGACAACTGTTTGGCACATCACTGTTAAACCTCCTGATTGCAACCCGGGGCATCGTGAACTGTACAACATGACCCTCAGACAATGATCTCTGAGTGAAAGCGATAAACATAATCATCTTCATATCATCACTTTCTCTACAAGTTCAGTGGAAGAGATGTCAGTTAAAGGGAGTTTTAATACCCTTTCCATCTTTAAATTTAATAAAAACACAGATGGAAAAATTCCAGAAAGTGAGACAGAGAAAGGAAACTAGACTTTAAAATGGTGCTGCCCTCTTGACTTACAACTGTAGATTATTGAAATTATTACAAATGTCCGATGCCAAAAGGGATTGTGTCAGTGTTTCACTACTCAGTATTGCATTTGGTAGACAGTACAAACAATTAGACTATGGTTAAAAAAATCACAGAAATAAAATCTTGAACCACCTAGTCCCAGGAAACATTAGATTACTGGAACAAAATCAGACAACTAGCAGAACAACTTTTTAACCAGTGATGCAGATGCACTTTTAGTGGATTTATTTATCTGTATTTCAATCCACTAAAGTTTTTCACTTGATCTAACATTACATTTAAGACCGAAATCCTGTTACGTCTCACAGAAGATTCCACTGATCAAGCTGCTACTTACCCATCCTGGTCCTGGAGTACCTTTGCTCTGTACAGTTTAGTGATGTCTTTGCTACCAACAAGCCTATTTTAATCCATCCGATAGTAACCAAACGCTCCTTTGCTGCAGAGCACAGAAATCATTCAAATTTGCAGTCAACAGATACATCTGGGCCAGATTTTGGATCAATGGACTAGGCTGGAACTGCACATATACTGTATATGCAAAATTCAAAATACGGGGAGTGGTTGGTCTCTTTTGCAATCAAATCTGAATACTATGGAATTCGTTTCACATTTGTTTAATTTGACAGATTTTAAATGGATAATGGACATCACTAGACAAAAAGGAATAAACAACTATATGAAAAGGAACAAAACCAAAAACAAAGGAAGAATTTAACACACTTGCCCAAACAAGCACTAAATCTGACAAAAATAGATCAACCAATGACATAGCTGTGAAGGAACATATTAGCCATTGTTTTCTTGTCATCAACAGTCATTTTAACTGATTGTTAACATACTGTTCAAGTCTTCAACTGATTTGCTCCCAACATACGAATGGGTACAAATATGGTTCATTACCCACCTGCACAAATTGCTTCTGACATACTGGGCAGCTACAGGGTTCTTCTCCCATGTGGATTCTGACATACTGGGCAGCTACGGGCTTCTTCAGTTGTGTGGATTGTCTTCTGCTCCTCCATGTGGCCTGTTTCACCAAAGCCCTTCCTGCAGTATTTGCAGCACTATGGGAAGCGGACACCCTTGTGTGTGCGTTTAGGTGCTTCTCAAGAGTCTGGGCAAGTTTGAAACACCTGCCCCAAACATCACTGACATTATTTCTTGTAGGTGATTAGCCACGTGTTTCTCTAGTCACAAGTACTTTTTGATTTATTTGGTTTTTTAAATAGGTAATTTTATATATAATGGCAACAAATGACATTTTAAGTTTTATGACAAAACGTGCAAACAAGCTGGCCTGAGAGGTGTGTAGCGGGATATGACTCAGTGCGTCTCTGGTGCTGCTTTTGATGAGTACAGTGTCATGAGTGTGTCTGTCCAGCGGTGCAAAGAGGTGTTTATTCATTCGTTTGCATAGAAAATGACGCCTTTTCACATTGTGGAACTACAAATAAGGCGGTCTTTTTTGTGCGGCGTAGTAATGACATATGTTGTGGAATTTTGAACAAACAGCAAGTCAGACGTGATTAAGAGAGTAATTTAATAAGAAAAATAATAAAATAAATGTTTGGCTCTCCTCAGGTAGGGAGCCCCGAGTATACAAAACCGTGGCTAGTTATACTACTCCTGTGCTGTCTTTAACCAATCATCTTTTCTTAAGCAGCTCTTCTTTCCTTTGTTGCTGTGGCTATAAGCCAATCAGCTCTCAGCTTGTTTTTTTCCACAAACCAACCCAAACTGACTCCAAACAGTGTGGGTTGTGTGTCAAGTTGACCTTGATGTTAACAGTTCCTGATACATGTTCAACTTAATCAGCAACAGGCGGATATAAATGTGCAAACAGCATTATTAATTTAAGAACAAAAGGATCAGTGTGATTTTATATGAATCACATAATACATAGTTTCGTATCATTTTCCATCACACGTAAAAACAGAGTCTCACCGTATTGTCGGGCAGGAGGATCTGGACTCATTTATTACTTAATATCTTCCCCCATCTAGCGGTCATTAGAGGTTAGTCTTGAATTGATTTCTGTCGTGCAATATTTTAGATATAAATGTTTACATTTTCTATTACAGAACACGGCAAAGTATAGTCAACCAGTTCTAACCTTTTGAGAAAAACTTTAACTTCAAAGTAGGTGAATCTATTTACTTAGATTGAACCAATCGGATCACAGTTTATTTACATAGCATCAATGCTTTGAGTGCTTTAGATATAAGGACATCATGGCGATCTTTCTGCTCACACCTCAGTCAGTCTATAATTCTGTACTATGTGTTTCTATAGCTTCCAACTTTCACGAGTTTCTTGAATCTGTGGAGAAAAGTGCAGACTCAGGTACTTTCTTATTTGTGAACTTTTATACATTTTATGTAATTTATTTATCATCTATAATGTTTTATTACTTTTCATTTATAGATATAAGGACACAAAAACAGTTCATATACTCAATGAATTGTTACAAGATAATCTTTTCTAGAGAATGTTTACCATTTGTTAAAAGACTGATTTATTTCTAAAAGTTTATGTAGTGTGTTAATTTGTCACATGGAGGCAGAAGGGGTGAATCTGATATACCCCTCTTCCATCATCAACTATTCATCGAGTCCTCCAGTGGAGCTTGTACAACCAAAGAAACGCATACAGCGGTCACCGGCGGTTCTAAGTTACATCTAAAGAGGTCTAGGCCTATACACACTGTTCCACCTGAGGTAATAAAATGTTTTGGGGTAAAGGTATTTTCATGAGGCGATCTGTGATCTTATTATAATAGGCTTTGAAGCTCTCTGCAACAGGTGCAGAGTGGTGCAAGACTGTGTTTGAAAGCATAAAGAGGAATAATGTTTCTGGGGTATCTTAAGGCCTTTGTGGGTCTGTAAGTGCAGAGCAGAGGCTCTGATGCAGGTGGTTTCAAGGCCTCTGTGGAAGTCTACGGCAGATGACTCTGGACTGTTCCCGTGAGAAATAGCTTCCTAAGTATTGGGAAAGATCCCGGCTTTTAAAAGACGTGAAAGCCTCTTCGAGAGTTCTGTGGCTAAGCAAGGTTCATTATCTTACCATAAGAGCAGGGTGATACTGACCTGCAACATCATCTTGCAGGTGTTTGATGGTATGAGTTGAGATCATCTTTGTTAAAAACAAAAAAAACAACAACAAAAAAAAAACCCCAGGAAAATCTTCCAATAGGATATACTGGGGTCAAGCTTCAATTTGTACAATGATAGATCTCAATTTGCATATATTGAATAATGTATGGTTGAACACAGTGGTTGAGATTTCAAACACCAGTATGTAGAGAAGGTGTGGCAATCACATAATCAGTTGTGAAAACTGGATAAAAATGTGTGTTCCTTGTGTGATTATTAGACATATTCTGGACTATGCCTCGTTTGTATGTAACGCTGAGCTCAAAATAAATAATGGACCTACTACTCTCTTCAATTAATTCTTGAGTCTGCATCTTTATTTTCTGTTTAAAGAGGACTTAATAAAATTAATGGAATGTGGGCGATATCTAGTAACACAGTGCCGAGTCTGCTAGATGTAGATCCCAGCCTTTTATATGGCCTCTTCCCTTTAATTCTACTGACTATAATTAATGTAAACCTTGTCGATTCTGGTGTTTGCTGTATAGAGGTAGCGAAAACTTTGCTAAAACAATGAAAAATATGCATCCTGTGAAAAGTTTATTGAACAATATAACATTGTTCCTTACCCAGAGCCATAACACGTCATTGATGGAAATCACACTGATGTGAGGGCGGTATGGGCCAACTCAACTGTATTTCCTGATTGTTTTATTCTGCAGGAGGATGTGGTCCAAATATTTAAAAAATCACAGGTTTGTTTAAGAGGACATAGTCGAACAGTTTGGGCTTACTGTTATTTTAATACTAGTGGTAACTATTAGTAAATACAACAATCTGACCATCCTCATACTGCATTGAGGGGTGATGGGGTGATGGTACCAGATGATGTTTAGGTATGTGGTTATGTTAATTTATTTTTGTTCCTTTATATTCACATATTTTGCAAGTGCGTATGTTATTGAGTTTAAAACCATGCATATATTATGCAATTATAGAAAATACAGAAACTGCATGATACTTCTCTTGACTTGCTAGAAGTTCAGACTGTAGCAAGCTTAGCATTAGTAAATGGAATAGGTGTCATTTTAAGGATTCATTTAAAGTATTCATGAGGTATTTCTCCTAACATCGATGTATCGACAGTACCAATAAAATAAATAGCATAACAAGAATTACAGGTGTATAATAGTGTAGTTACCCACAATGGTTGAAGTGTTTGAAAAGAGTTGTATAAAAGAATAGTTGGTTGGTTCGTGGCATAAAGTCATGAAACGGTGAAATGAGGTCATAAAAAGAGTGTTTACAGGGGAAAGTGCTTTAACATTGAATTAGACAAACTAATAACATAAAACAAGGGAGTTTAGAGATTCTGTGTCCTTTCGTAATGATTTGTGCATATGGCAGGCTGCTGCAAAGGATCCTGAGTAAGCTTCAGCAGACCTCAGTGTAAGATATATTAATAATATTAATCATAATAATACTATTCAGAGGTTACTTGACTAGTAATCAGAATGTTGCTAGTTCAAGCCCTACCACTGCCAAGTTACCACTGCTGGGTCCCTGAACAGCAATGAATCCTCAATTGTATTATTAATACAATCCAATACACATGCCTAATGCTCAGCTGTCAACTGCAAAAACTGACATTCTGAGCATTCGAACGGTAAGAGGAACAAAAAGAAAGGAGTCACCGACTGTACACGTGTCAATCATTTAGCCTTTTTACATGTTGTTTTAGTTTACTGTAATCAAGGCCTGAAACTGGAGTCTATGGACCAGGCAAAAATATTTCAATATTTAATGCGTTTTTATTTTTTCAGTTTCAATGTTTCAATGAGACTCAGGAGACTCCAGCATAAGCAGAAGCTCCAAGTTGTCGATCTCCAGGAGCAAACCCGTCCCTGCAAGGTTGGGGTGCATGTTCTGGATCACGGGAAACAGACCATCGATCACCCAACATCTGCTTCTGCTCCTGCGGAGGTTCCAGATCCAGCACGGAGGCAGTGAGAGGTTCCTGGCCCAGAGATTGGTCTGCAGCGGGCCTGATGGTACTCGGCATGTATTGGAAATGCTGTGGCTGAATGCTGTGCGTAGCCCAGCGGGTGCTGGGGTGGAGCTGTGCCAGTTGCCTGCTCGGGTAGCAGGTAGCCCAGTTCTGAGCCTGTGGAATGGCCATCATGAAGTAGCCGGAGGGCGGGGCGGGCTGGTAGGGGTTGAGCACTGGGTTGCGCACGGCACTCACGCTGGCCATGCGCTGCATGTACTGGTGGGTGAGGTGGGCCTGCCGCTCCTCCTTGCGCTGCGCCAGGGCCACGTACAGCGGCTTGGTGCCTACGATGCACCCGTTCATCTCCTTCATTGCCTCGGTGGCCTCCTCCGGCGAGGAGAAACACACAAAGCCGAACCCTTTGGAGCTGCCGCCCTCCGTCATCACCTTGGCACTCGTGATTGTCCCGAATAGAGAGAACTCTTTACGCAGACGCTCGTCGTCCAGACTGTCGTCTAGGTTTTTAACGTACAGGTTCACTCCCTGGTAGCGAGTCGTGCCGTCCTGCTTCATTTGCTCAAACTTGCGTTTGAGCTCTGTCTGCCTCTCGCCTTTCTTCTGGGCACGAGCCACATACAGCTGCTTCCCATTCAACTTCTTCCCGTTCATCTCATCCACAGCCCTTTTGGCATCCTCTTGCCTCTCGAAGCTCACAAAGCCAAAGCCCTTGGACTTGCCGCTCTCGTCTGTCATGACGCGAAGGCTCAGCGTTGGGCCGAACTTGCTGAAGATCTCATTTAGCTTGTTGTCGTCCATGTCCTCCCAAGTATGAGATATTATTTCCATCAGGCTCAGGACCATCTCTTTAGGATAAGGTCAAGAGAAATCTCTTGGAATGTGGTGTTAACAGGTTCCAACTGGTGTGGGTGTTTTATATTACTTTGCATATATTGACAAATGTATGGTTTGGATGCAATGGACGTGAAGACAAATGCAAATATGTAAAGGAATGTGGGGTGAATACATAACCACTACTGAAAAATGTATGAAAATGTGGGTTCTCTGATTTTTAGACATTCTCCAGAGGGTGCCTCAATAATGCGTGTTAATGTTAACCTACAATAAAGTACGTGCACAGTTATGCTCTTTAACCAATTCTGAAGTCTGCATTTTTATTTAATATTTGAATTGAACTTTAAAACTAGCCGACTGGGCACCTAGGAACCACATACTGTTGCTATGTGCAGAGATGTGGGCTTGCAGCCCATTGTTGGGCAGAGTCCATCGCACTGCTCCAATAGACCTGCTCTGACTGCTACTTTCCCACGTCGGCAGTCGAAGTCGTTTCTCCTTCACAATGCTTTTCACCTGGTTGGCCAGTTTCACCGTCTCAGTAGACAAGCTAAAAGAAACTGTTGGCAGCCTCTCGTTGCTCCTGTAATATGACCGTCGCCAGACCAGAGAGTGGAACTGGATGGCAGTGTGGCACTTGCAGCTGCAGTTTGTTTGCTTCAAGATTTAATACGTGTAAGTGACCTTTGCTTCTCGTCCTGTCTTTACTGGTTTGTTAATAAGGTCATTTGAAATTGTGTTGTACATAAAGGAATATTACAGAATTATTCTCTATTTTAAGCTACACTGTGGGGTTTTGTTTTTTTGATCTTTACATTTATATTAATGCAACCCAATACACTTATCTAATGATCAGCTATGACCTGTAAGAACTGACAATCTGAACATTCAAACTTTAAGAGGAATAAAAACAAAAAAATGATCAGCTGTTCATGTCAAAATCTGTAATATGTAATAGAAATAACTGTAATATGTTCAATATAACTGTAATATGTAACATATAACTGTAAATATGTCAATTGCAAGATGGGACTGTACATTCTGTACATACATATATAAATATCCATATATACATTGTACATATAAACATTATATATATATATATATATATATATATATATATATATATATATATATATATATATTGTACATGCACTATTAATATATTTTTGTATATATATAGAATATATTTCTCTATGCACCCCTGTTTTTCTTTTTCCTCAGATTGGACAGAGCACTCAACCATTTCACTGTGAGTTATACTGTGTATGACTATGTATGCGACAAATAAACCAAACTTGAAATGATTTTACCTTTTTCTGTCGTTTTCATTTTAAGCTTAGAATAACCAAGGCCTGGACTTTGTAAGGTGGTTTTGAATCCAGGTCAGCTAGGTGAGGACACCAATAGCTTACTGGGTAAGCAGCCACACTCTAACAATGGTGGGCTCGTGTGCAGAACAGTTAGAGCTTGGATCAAGCAAAACAAGAGGAAAAAACGAAACACCTCGGTGAGCGTGGAAAAGGGGAGAACAAAGAACGCCACGGAAAGAAATGGCAACCCCGATGCACTGGGGAAAACTCGAACTAAAAGCTCCCAAACAAAACCAGAAAACGGGGAGAAACTTGAATGGCTAAGGGAAGCCTCAGGAGAGAGACAGACTCGAGAGGGGAAAACTGGAGAAGGGAGGGGACGTGTAAAAACACTGACACCCTCGCAGAACAGAAAAGAGGCATAGCACAAGGGCTCACAGACCTCAATACCCAGAGTTACCGGCTAGGAGCTTGGCTCAAAACTTTATCAAAAACCCAGCACTGAATGATTGGGTCACTGGGCTTATATAAGGTCTAGCCCAGCTGTTGGGTGTTGATCCTGATCAGTGGCGTGGTTGACTCGACGCCTCCCTCTGGTCGAGGGGGCCTCGGCCTGGTGCCAACCCTTACAGGCTTGATGTCTACAGACATGGCAAAAATATTTCAATGTTCAATGCATTTCAGTTTCAATGTTTATTTTTTTCAGTTAAAATGTTAATTTTTTTTACTGCTTATTCTTCCATTAGACAGCCAGAAGCGCAGCACTGGTTAAAGTTTTTGAGCGGCTTCCTGCGCGCACTGGTCCTGGAGCACAGCGACTGCCTCATCCACCTTAGTGTGCAGAGACTCAGGAGACTCCAGCATATGCAGTAGCTCCGAGTTGTCCAGTTCCAGGAACAGACCCGTGATCTTCCCTGCAAGGGTGGGCTGCATGTTCTGGATCAGGGGAAACAGACGCTCACCCAGTATCTGCTTCTGCTCCTGTGGAGGTGCAGCAGCCAGCATGGAGGCACTGAGAGGTTCCTGACCCTGCACATGGACCGCAGCCAGCTGCACGGGCACCTGGAGCTCTGCCCCCAGGTGCTGCTGTGGGTTGAGAAACATAAATGTTTTATAATTGATTTGACTGATAAATGGTAAGTTCGACATTTATATCTAAGGGCTGTGTGCCCAGGTGTTGCTGTGGGCTGTGAACGCCTGAGGTGGTTTTGTACTGTGGTACTGCTCTCACCAGCGACGCCTTGTTGGCAGCTTCCGCGCTGGCCATCCCTGTCCCCGGAGCCTCAGATGCCATGGTCTGATAGGCCATCGTGCGTGGGACCTGGCAGGCGGTGGTTGGTCGGATGGCGCTGAAGGCCTGCGGGCAGGATGCGGCTGGACCGATGGCACTCGGCATATCCTGGACTTGCTGTGGGTGGACGCACTGCATGGCCCAGCAAGGGCTGGGGAGGAGTTGTGCCAGCTGGCTGCTTGCGCAGTAGGCAGGCCAGTTCTGAGCTTGTGGAATGGCTTCCATGTTGTAGCCGGAGGGCGGGGCAGGCTGGTAGGGGTTGAGCACGAGGTTGGGCAAGGCACTCACGCTGGCCGTGCGCTTCATGTACTTGTTGGAGAGGTGGGCCTGCCGCTCCTCCTTGCGCTGCGCCAGAGCCACGTACAGCGGCTTGGTGCCTACAACGCGCCCATTCATCTCCGTCATGGCCGTGGCGGCCTCCTCCGGCGAGGAGAAACACACGAAGCCGAACCCTTTGGAGCGGCCGCCCTCCATCATCACCTTGGCACTTGTGATGGTCCCGAACGGAGAGAACTCCTTACGTAGACGCGCGTCGTCCAGACCGTCGTCTAGGTTCTTGACGTACAGGTTGTCTCCCTGGTAGCGAGTCATACCGTCCTGCTTCATCTGCTCAAACTTTCGTTTCAGCCCTGTCTGCCTCTCGCCTTTCTTCTGGGCATAACCCACATACACCTTCTTCCCATTCAGCTCCTTCCCATTTATCTCATCCACAGCCCTCTGGGCATCCTCGTGCCTCTCGAAGTTCACAAAGCCAAAGCCCTTGGACTTGCCGCTCTCGTCGGTCATGACGCGAGTGCTCAGCGTTTGGCCAAACTTGCTGAAGATCTCCTTCAGCTTGTCGTCGTCCATGTCCTCTCCAAAGTTCTTGACGTACACATTGGTGAACTTTTTGGCCCTGGCCCCCATCTCAGCCTCTCGCTCCTTGCGAGACTTGAAGTGGCCAATGAACACTTTGCGGTCATTGAGCAACATGCCATTAAGTCTCTCAATTGCTCTCTCCGCAGCCTCACGGGTCTCAAAGTGCACAAAGCCGTAGCCCTTAGAGCCATTCTCGTCACACACCACCTTGCTGGAAAGGATGTTCCCAAAGGCAGAGAATGTGTTGTAAAGAGCTTCGCTGTCAATAGACTTGTCAAGGTTCTTGATGAAGATGTTGCCAACTCCACTCTTCCTCAGAGAGGGGTCTCTCTGGGACCACATAATTCGCACAGGTCTGCCTTTGATGATGTTAAAGTTCATAGTGTCCAAAGCACGCTCAGCATCTGCCTGCTGCTGAAAGTTCACGTATGCGTATCCAAGTGAGCGGAGGGTCATCGCGTCCCTGCAAATCCGTACGGAGACTATTGCGCCAGCAGGACTGAATTTCTCGTATAGCATGGCCTCGGTAACGTCTGGATGGAGGTCACCCACGTACAACGAAGTCATCGGCGAACTTGGAGTACTTGGATTCATTTTCGTGAGGATCGTCGGTCAACCTTTCTGGAAATCGTAGTCGAAAGTAGTAAATGAATAAAATAAAATCGTAAATGATTTAACCAAATGATCTAACTGCACGAATTATAAAACAGTTTGAAACAGCAATTCAACAGAGCCAGGCAAGTGTCGACCGACCAAAGCGATCAAAGCAACACTTTAGCTTTAGATTCAAATACATGACAACTTGGTTGTTACGTAAGAGTGCTTTTACGTAAATGTTTATTTTTAAATATTATACAAACGCTATTTATTTATTTATGAATTATTCAATTATTTTAACTTATAACGTTAATAGCGTGAATGAGAGGCTTTAACAACGCCTTATATTTCAAAATATTACCTAGTCACAGCATTTTCCAAAAATCGTCCATATGCTGCTCACACTGAATCATTTACCGCATGGCTCAGAATAAATACTTTTAGTTTGATAAACGCAGCAACATTCATTTTCTTTAGCCTAATGCTCGGCAAAAAACATCGCATTAAAGTTAATTAATGGGATGAAATCAGTTTGCCTTGGAGCAGGCCTATGTTCTTTGAGGTTAAAAATAATCGCCTGGATTGTAAACCTTAGTAGAGTTCCACAACGAGGTGCGATTTGTAAAAGGACGTCTTTTTCTCTCCGAGTTAGAAATCTGGAGAAATAAATATATCAATTGATTTCCGCCCATCGGAGGACCTTTAGAACTTTATTATTTATTCATTATTTATTTCTAACTTCTCACTGTGTCCAACTATATCGGGTGTATAAAACGTATGAACAGACATAAATAACGTGGGGGAAACGGGAATAGGGGAGAGAGGAAAAATAAGACGAACAGAGACGAAACAGACAAACGGGAAATGCAGATAGAGTATTTTAAGTATTAGCCACCTGCACCATTACGGGAATGTGTGTGTGTGTGTGTGTGTGTGTGTGTGTGTGTGTGTGTGTGTGTGTGTGTGTGTGTGTGTGTGTGTGTTCGTGTGTGACTGCTTGTGTGCGTCTGCCTGTGTGTGTGTGTGTGAGAGAGAGAGAGAGGCTATGTGCGAGTGCACTGTATATGTACACGTACTAGATTGGGATATTTATCATTTATGGATTAGCTCTGTAAACTTTTTATCAAAGGAGTCCAGTCTAGGTTATTGGTTCTTATTGATTCATTCTGAGATTTTTTTCCATTGATATGTAGTCTATCAATAGATTTTTCCATTCGGTGACACTAATATTATTTTTTGTTTTCCAATTCATGAGTATGTTTGTATTTGCAATTAATAATGTTATATATATATATTATCCTGTTTTTTTTCTATTGACACATTGGTTGATGACATGTCTCCTAGGAGACATAAAGATGGTGTTGGATGGATAGGGTTATTTAAATCATGGGACATGTGTGTGATGACCTATTTCCAAAATTACTTGATAGGTGTGCTCTGCCACACGATGTGAATGTAATCGTCAGCTGTGTTTGGAGTAAAGTATGTACAGATTGCTGAGCTTGTGAAACCAATTTTAAACATCCAATGTGTAGTATAATGTAATCTATGTATTATTTTGTACTGAATGCATTGTAGGTTAGTGTTGCTGTCATGTGGTAATTATTATTATACATTTTAATCCAGACTGTGGCGTCGGGGGTTAGTAATAAATCTTCCTCCCATTGTCTCGATTGGAGAGTAATTATGCGATTTGATTTCATTATTATTTTGTATATCTTATGTGATAGTTTTTTTGTATTAGGAATGTTTATAATACTGATATGGATGCACGTGAGTTTAATGTCTCTGAACTGATAGTTGCTCTTACCTGCTTTCTATATCTTATGTTTGGGCTACTTGTGGAAGTGACATGAAAGCAGTGTTATGTTTATGTTAGTGTGGAGTTTGATATCTTGTGGAATTTCCACCAAGCTGTTAGTATCATGGCCACCCACAAATTGTTGATCATGAATGTTCTTTAATTGATTTGACTGATAAATGGTAAGTCTGACTTTTAGATCTTTGCATAATGTTTGCTCTATGTCTATCCATATTCTGTCTGATATACTAGGTTTTATCCATTTTATTCCATATTGTAGTTGATTTGCAATAATCAACTACAGTTCTGTAATGTTGTGAGTTTGATTCTATGTGATTTATTTTTCCAGTAGAATCAAGTTATGATGTTGTCCAAAGATTTTAGACAGGTTGGTGGCACTGGAATAATTGAAAACAAACAATTTCGTTTAGGTAATATTCTCATTTTAATTATTGCAGTTTGTCCGAAGAGCATAAGGGGCAAATTTGTCCATCAATGAAGTTTGTCGCTTATTGTTTTAATAATTGGATGACTATTTATTTTGAATAACAGACAACTGGGAAGAGAATTTAGTACCCAGATATGTAATATGATTGGTATTCAGGGGGATGGGGAATGTTTTTAATTGCATCATAAAGATATGCTGCTAATATATAGTATAATACACAAATATACTACTCGAGATACAATTTGACCAGTTATGTGTGATGTTCTGTGATGATCATATAGAACACCACAGACAACTGTGGCACATCACTGTCAAACCTCCTGATTGCAACCCGGGGCATCGTGAACTGTACAACATGACCCTCAGACAATGATCTCTGAGTGAAAGCGATAAACATAATCATCTTCATATCATCACTTTCTCTACAAGTTCAGTGGAAGAGATGTCAGTGAAAGGGAGTTTTAATACCCTTTCCATTTTTAACTTTAATAAAAACACAGACGGAAAAATTCCAGAAAGTGATACAGAGAAAGGAAACTAGACTTTAAAATGGTGCTGCCCTCTTGATTTACAAGTGTAGATTATTGAAATTATTACAAATGTCTGACGCCAAAAGGGATTGTGTCAGTGTTTCACTACTCAATATTTGGTAGACAGTATAAACAAGCAGACTATGGTTAAAAAGATCACAGAAATAAAGCAAACACCAATATAATCTTGAACCACCTAGTCCACAGGAAACATTAGATTACTGGAACAAAATCAGACAACTAGCAGAACAACTTTTTACCAATGATGCAGGTGCACTTTTGGTGGATTTATTTATCTGTATTTCAATCCACTAAAGTTTTTCACTTGATCTAACATTACATTTAAGACCGACGCCCTGTTACGTCTCACAGAAGAGTCCATTGATCAAGCTGCTACTTACCCATCCTGGTCCTGGAGTACCTTTGCTCTGTACACTTTAGTGATGTCTTTGCTACCAACAAACCTATTTTAATCCATCAGATAGTAACCAAACGCTTCAAGGACACTTGCATAACCATTTTTATTTTTTCATAATACTTGTCCAGGTTTCCACTATTATGTTCAAACCATACATTATTCAATATATGCTAATTGATATTTAATAGTTACACCAACAAGTTCTTGGTACTATTGTGTTCAACCTGAACTACTTCTATTTTTTTAAAAGACGATCCTATTCTATATCACCGGATGCCCATATTGTTTCTTTTGGTGATCTCCATATTGTTTCTTCCAGTGCTTGGCCGGGATGTCCCATCCTTGAACCAAGGCTCTCCCTTCAACGGAATCCCCTAGAGGCTTTTTCAAAGAGGCCTCCTGAAGATTTATGCTGAAGCCTACACTGGTCTTTCCTGCATGAAACCAGTTTATTCGGGACCATCCATACTTTTCTGCTTACAATATCATTTTATTACCTCAGCATTTTCATTACTAATTTAAAAATCAATCACTTTATACTTCTAAAGCTTTCACAGACACATTTAGACTTTTCAGCACTCTCAATGTCCAATGCTAAATGCTACAAACCACTCATACCCAAACAGAAGAAATAGCCCAAATATAGCCACACATATTCCTCCAACCTCTACATACTTCTAAGCTATATATAACGTTTAAAGCCATTAAAAGCAAAGTTATGAACATTTAAAATACACCTTGATAACACAGTTTATAGCTCTTCAAGAATGTTTAGTTGTCATGGCAACTATTCCTTTCTCGACTGTTTTGTTTTGGGGTTTTTTTTTGGCATACCTTTCTTTTTCAGTCATGAATTCCCTTTTTTGTTAAAATCTCCTCACCTTTTCTACAGCGCTTTCTCTCTCTCTAATTTCACAGGTAATTGTCTCTTTCCTCCAAGGGTCTGCATCTCACCTGGACCTTTTCCTCTTTGCTACTTCAGCTCCTGTCGTAGCTGAACATCAATAGTTTAATAGTTATTAGGAAATATTACTTAAAACAAAACAACAAGAAAACAGCAAAGAAGGTATATGCAAGTATATGTTCACTGTATTGTGCAACTGTCATGTCAGCAGGTGGACAATTTTATCTAAAGTTAGCATTTCAAACATATATTTTGATATTCTAAAATAATGTTTATTAACTCAATATTTCATCACAATGGGGTGGACATTTTTAGCTTTAACTCATCTGAGTATGGGGACAAAGTGAGAAATTCAAATGAACTGACATACTATAGGAGCATGCAGTTTATGCCTTTAGGCGAATGAAGATAGACCTTTTTTAAAGTTGTGAGGTCACTGATGTCAAAGGTCGCATTTTTACCAAGATGGTTATCCAAAGATGAGAGAGTGGACAGCAATTCTTGGACATGTTTAAATAACTTGATTTTTAATTTTATTTATTTATTTATTTTTAATCAAAATTGCAAAATGAATAATCAAAATACCTAAAATATTAATGAACGTATTTACAACCTTACGGTAATATTTAAAAGTTTAAAAGGTTAAAACATGTTTAAAAGGTTAAAACATCCAAAATACCCATTTCCTCATCAAAGACAATGTAATAAGGTTAACATTCCTATATATTCGTAAAATGTGTTCATTCAGAGTAAAACTTTAATCAGTTAATTAAAAACATTAATTGTTTCACAATCTTTGTATCAGCACATTTAAACGAGTATGTTGTACTGACCCTTAGGTAACAGAACGAAGTGTGAAGTCCACTTATAAAATAAATTACGCATTCGTCATTAGATCAGAGTAGGTGAGGGACAGAGAGCCATGTGTGAAAACGAACAATCATCTCACAAAACACTACTTATGACTAACAAGTAAACACTTGCAAAATAAAAGTAGCCGTTTATGTTAAATATAAGATTTCACAAAACTATTAATTAAAAAAATATTAATTAAAAAATATTAATTACAAAAATATGAATTAAAAAACGTAAATCGATATTTTTGCGATTGATCTCCCTCCCAAGTTACACCGTTTACTTGTCTTAGAACTGAAACACGAGTATCACTGTTACGTTTTAATGAAACCGTTATTTTGAAAACTACAAAACTGCATGTCAATGTTAACCGTGTGGGGTCATACGTGAGTGTATGTTACAGCTGAATTATTAGGTTACCTAACTAAGCTACAGATATTTTTATATTTATTGGCTGCTTGTACAGATTTGTTAGCTCGCTGATAATATACTTTTGTATATAAAATTGTTCTGCGCAAACCACAGCACCATTGCTAAGTTAGCACTTAGCCTTAGCTAACGTTACTTTTAAAGTTAAATTGAGTTTCTTGTCTTGTTCATGGCTTTGTAGCCGAATCTCCCGTTTAGACATGATGTCTGCCCGCAGGCTTAGACTTCTAGTGTTTTCTGTTCAAAAGTGTTTATCTCGACTCGCCGACAAATGCAGAGGTTATTGCTCAGTGTCTCTGTCTAGCACTCCTACTAATGAGACTGATGAGACGAGAGTGAGCACATTTAAGACCAAGCTGTCGTCATTAAGAGTTCTTCAGGCAAAAGTTCAACTGAGACGCAACAGGAACATGAGGAATCGTATCTTCCTGAAGAAAGTGGTCTGGCGCAGCTACGGAAAGGTATGTAACTGCATTTGTTGCCATGATAGTTCAGGCTTTAGGATTTTAATTCCCATGTGTCAGTATGCCGGTAGTCGTTGCCAATTTTATTTTGGTGTTTACATCTTGCAGTGTATTTGGAAACATACGGCTGTCAGATGAACGTCAACGACACTGAAATTGCGTGGTCCATTCTTCAGAAGGGTGGATATGTTCGGACCCACGAACTATCAGAGGTAAGTGTCAATGCCTTGACCTTTGACCCTTGATAAACACAGCGCTTCCTTTATTTGAAAGCTTTCATTCTCATCTTTCCTAATTTTTTTTTTTTTTATACAGGCAGATGTGGTGCTTCTTGTCACATGCTCCATAAGGTAGGAAAAGCCTATTTCTGTTTGTATTTTACACAGTGAATCTATACGTTGCCAATCTTGTGCAACTTGACAGCAGTCCTTGACTTCAGTGACATTTTTTGCTTGGATGTAATGCTATTTTCTGTTGGAAAAAATAAAAATCATTGTGACAGGGAAAAGGCAGAGCAGACCATCTGGAACAGACTCAAACATCCAGCAGTTCTGAAAAAGAAGTGTCTAAAGAGCAGCACTCCATTAAAGATAGGAGTCCTGGGTAACTTCTCACTTCACCATAGTTCTTCATTCACGTTCAAATGTATCTCTCAGTCTGAAATGTTCGTATGTGCGCATGTATGTTTGTGTGTGGGTTCACGTGCCCGTATACGCATATGTGTGCTTGCTCTCTTGTAGGTTGCTTGGCAGAGAGACTGAAGACTGAGTTGCTGGAGAAGGAGAGGGTGGTGGATGTTGTAGCAGGGCCAGATGCCTACAGAGATCTTCTCCGACTCCTTGCACTGGCCCATGGGGGTCAGAGGACCAGCAATGTCCTGCTCTCCCTGGAAGAGGCATATGCTGATGTCATGCCCATTCACCATTCAGGACACAGTGCCTTTGTGTGAGTGCCATAATAATATCTGGCTGATTTATAAGGGAGGAGTTCCTACTAAACACTAACTCTTAAATTAACTTTGCACTGTGTGATTTTGTAAAGATGGTAAAGAGTAAAATAACAGTCTCACATGTACAGTTCAATTTTTAAGTTAACATGTATAGACAGTTTTTGGTGTTTTCATATTCAACTCTAATACACTGAATTTAATCTGAACAGCAACTGTTAGATTAAAATACAGAAAAGTCAGCTATAATTTAAAGGCATTTGCTACCATATTGGATGAAACATGGGACTTGCATCTACAATAAAGCCAAAAACAGCAAATGCTCATAGTTCAGTTGTTTATTATTATCATTTTACTGAACACTTGTCAATCTGCATTTTTTGGTTAAATATTTATACATGACTGACCCTCCTACACTTATGAAGGGATATAAAACTTCAAACACCGTGGTGGCTCATCTTCAGCTCCTTCATGCTTTTAGATGTAGCACTTCAAACAATGGTTTGATATCAGGGGGTCGATACTTTTAAAGTCCTTTCACGCTGTTGACAGTACAGACCTTGTGTACTGCAAGCCTTGTTGGTGGCACCTTGTCTTACAGTGGGATTATCCAGTATATTTTGTCCCTCTTTGACTGCTGTAGGTCTATCACGCGGGGCTGTGACAACATGTGCAGCTACTGCATTGTGCCGTTTACCTGGGGGAAGGATAGGAGCAGACCTGTGTCCTCCATACTTGAAGAAGTGCGCATGCTGTCTGACCAGGTTTCTTCCCTTCAGCGACTATGTGTGCAGTCTGGCTTTACTAGTTTCTGTGTGTGAAACTTGGCCAGATGTGAACACTAAGTATATGAAATGATCATGGCCATAGGGGGTGAAGGAAGTGACCCTGCTGGGTCAAAACGTGAACAGCTACAGAGACGTGTCTGGGGACGGGGCCAGCAACTCGGAGCTTGGTTCGCACCTCAGCCGTGGTTTCAGCACCGTGTTCCCGTGATGAGCAAGGAGGCCTACGATTCTCTGACCTGCTACACCACGTCTCCCTCGTAAACCCTGACAAGGATTCGCTTCACCTGGCCACATCCTAAAGACTTTCCTGATGAGGTAGAAACCCCAGAGTCATGGATGTGAGCATGTGGTTTTTGGTTGGGATACCCATGACTAGTGTGGGGAAGGTACTTTTAAAATGTATTTCATTGCAGGTGACAAAATACAGAACACAGAATACATGCTGTTAAATGTAATTTAAATGTAATTAAAGTGAGTTATATTTGAAATAGTCTTGGACAATGTTGACGTATTCCAAAGTTTTTAAAGTATGTTCCTCGTTTGAGTAATGTAATGGAATATGTTACCAATTACATTTAGGGGCATGTACATGTACACTGCCTACAGTGGCAGATTAAACCCTGTGGAGGCCCCTAGGCAGTCATAATCTTGGGGCCTCCCTTGCAAATTATCTCCTAATATGTTTGTTTTTTTTAATTCCTTGTTGCATGGCCCCTAAAAGGTGTGGGGCCTACAGGTCACTGCCTGCTCTGCTAATCTATTGGTAATCCGGCCCTGACTGTTTATGGCTTGTGTGGTGTAGTGGATGTTCAAAGAGTTTAAGTATTTAGTTGAACGGTTTCTTATAGTCTGAATTCATGTGCAGATATTGCTCATAGGCCATTTTAAGCAGCAGATTGGATAATAATTTAGGATTCGCAAATTTGGATGTGAGCAGTAGAAGAGATCATTAATAGATTATCAGATTGAAAAAGCCTTATGCTTATCAGATATGTGAAATAAGGTTTGACTGCCATAGTCAATTTGTGCTGTTTTCGTTTGACCTGTGCTGGGGTGGGTGAGTATGTTTCCTGAAGGTGTTATAGCTAATCCAAGAGCGGAGGAACATCTGTAAGCAGATCCACTTGCCAGCTCAGAGTGGCAGCAGCAGAGTCTTACAGACCATGAGGCGTGGGTGAGAAACGCTCCTAGAACGACAGCACTCACCACAAGCACAGTAGAGATTAGCCTGCTTATCTCAAATCTCTTGATGTCTCATGTGTTAAAACTTAGTTCTCACTTTAAGTCATCATGCTCTGGGATGTTTTCATAGGTATACTAGGGAAGCCTACCTTGAGCTTGTGGAAAACATTCGAAAGATAATACCAGGTGTCCTATCATTACCAAACATTCAGTATGTAATTATAAAATTATTGTAGCTATAATAGGTCTTGTGTGAATAAATATCTATGTATAATTTCTTTTTACAGGGGTCAGTCTGAGCAGTGACTTCATCACAGGCTTCTGTGGGGAAACAGAGGAGGACCACCAGCAGTCGGTCTCTTTGATCAGGGAAGTGGGCTATAATGTAGCCTTCCTGTTTGCCTACAGCATGAGGAAGGTGAGATCCTATTTTGTCATTGTGTTTAACACTATCAAAAAACAGACATTCTCCCTGGTTCATGTGATGGTTCTATCAAGAAATTCACCATTGTCTATTATCATTTGGAGAATTGAAAGGGTCTTGTGGCTGCCAGTTGGGCTTTACCTTCTGACATGAAGATGTGTGTACCACACCCACAGAAAACTCAGGCATACCACCGTCTCGGGGACGATATCCCAGCTGAGGTGAAGAAGCTGTCGCCTGGAGGAGCTTATCTTTACATTCCGAGAAGATGCGGCTAAGGTCAACACCAGTTTCATCGACAGCAAACAGCTTGTCCTAGTGGAGGGAGTGAGTACTGCAGTGGGTTGAAGCCATGCTGTGTTACAACTGTGTTTGGAGCACTTCTGCTGTTAATAATTTGGGATTGCTGCATCTGTGTGTCTTGGTCATCATGTTTTGCATATCGATTTAACTAGATTTCTGCAAGAAAATAAATAGTTGCAGTAAATTCTCCTCCCTTATCTTATTTAGACCTGCTGGATCAACATCATGAGGTCTGTCTGACAACGATGATGAACAATGGCATTGTCTATCAGCTCAGCCCTAGCACCTTTTGGCATTTCATTTTGGTTTTGGCTTTGTTCTTTTCTGGAGGGCAAATAGAGTTTATGTGTTTATGTATTTAGGGCATTGTTTGGTCTATTTTAGTCTATTTGAGTTGTATGGTCACTTTCCCGTTTGTGGTGTTAGTTTGCGATTGCCGCATGGGTTTCTGTGGCCCTTTCATTTGAAACCCTTCCCTGGTTAGGCATAGCATTGTGTCTGTTTTGGATGCTTTGAGCTTTTTGTTATTTTTGAAGTGTTGAGAGCAGTTCACATCTTTGGTACCGGGAAATCCCAATGACTGGTTTCCCTGTGCTTGTGGTCTTTAGTGTATTACCTGCCATCAATAACTGTTTGAAGATTGGGGTCTTAGTTAATTTTGATTCTTGTTAGTGTCCTTCTTTTGAGGACATGCCTGGCGAATGCACAGAAAACTACCACAAGGTGTTTGCCACTTGTGTGTTAATATGCGCTACCAGTCATGCTGAGATTGGATCTACCGATATACACACTGATAACAGAATTTTATGACCATCTACATAACAGTGGGAATAACCACCCTTGGTTTGGATAACACTAGTGAGACGTTGTGGCATGGTATCTGGAGGCAATGTAAGAGCAGGAGAGAATTTCTGTCTGCTACAGTGCTTAGTCAAGCCTTTTATATTGTACAAATGTTATCTGCTGTTTTTGCTTGACTGAGTCTGTTTTCTGCAGGAAAGTAAGAAGTCATCTCAAGATCTTTGTGGTCGGAATGATGGGAATGTGAAGGTTATTTTTCCAAGAAAGGATTTGCTTTCTTATCCCACGGATACCAACCCTGTCACTGTTAAAGCTGGAGACTATGTACTGGTGAAGGTGAGCTCTTACTTCAGTTTGCTACTCCTACATGTATATCTGTCTGTGTTGAGACTAAAACAGGAGCATGTTTTTACACACACACACACACACACACACACACACACACACACACACACACACACACACACAGAGAGATATATATGAGCTGTATGTGTGGAATATTTATTCTGGTAAGCCTGGTCTGTGATATGTAATATACATGGCTGTGAAATATACTGTACAGTTATGGCTACATTTCCATGATTATTGGTGACTACTCTCTCCTTTAGAGATTACCTCAGCCAGCTCTCAGAGTCTGCAAGGCCACGCCTTCAGCCACGCCTCCCTGAGTGATGGACACCCCAGACGCCTATTGATGCACAGGCAGCTGCATATTAGCCTGTAGGTTCCACCTTCTTAGTATCAGGACTGGGTGGGAGTGTGTGTCACAGACCTATAGGTCTTCCCAGCTCCAGCTCTTGGAAGCCAGTATGTTCAGTGAGGAGTGTTCACTGCCTCAGTCACCCTGTCTCCTCATTATCAAGCTCCTTATGAGGTGATTCAGGCATGGTGAGGCAGAAAACCCCTGAAAATATGCAGGGAAGTTTCCTCAGAACTTGAGCTCACTGTTCCTGAAGTGCAGTTTGAAATGAAATAAGGCTTTTCATTTTTTCATTCATTCATTTATTCAGAATCATGTCTGACTCATGTATGACTCAGTGTTAAAGGAAAGTTTTAACACAGATTTTGTCTGGGTACACACTTTGCAAACTTCAAACTGCATGATTAGCAGACAGTATTGTAGCTATTCAAGTTTATGATCAATAATGTAAGGTAAGTGTGTGTTAACTCTGGGTGGGTCAGGGTGTATTCTCCCCTAAACATACTTCTGACATAATGATTTGTTTAAACACTACAATTCTCTATATCCTAATAATTACTGCCACATTTTAATAACCTGCAATACACTGTAAATACAGCATTTGTAAGCTTTAAATTTACAAACATGAACAATCATACTATATCAAATACATGATACTCATACCTGTGACATAGTGTTTTGAACAGACATTTGCTGCCACACCTGCTATTTTAGCAGGCTAAATAATCTGCCTTCTGAAATGCTAATATGCTTAATTTCATGCAAGTGCTAGTGTTCCTATTTGCTTGCTGATGTGCATGGAAGCGCCATATTATTATTATTATTATTATTATTATTATTATTACTATTATTATTATTATTATTATTATTGAGTCACACTGCTATCAAGTTAGCTGGTTGCTCTTAGCTAGTAGTGTGAACAGGACAGGGGACTTGGGGAAGACCCAAAGGGTGAGGTTTGTGTGTGTACATTCACAAGTACTGGTGCACAGCCACTGACATACATAAACACTGCTATCTGGATCTGGAATTTTTAACATTAATGTACAGACTATTCTTTCTCCTTAAAAAATTCATTATGGTAATAATTATGGCAGTGTATGTTCCCCTGCAAACAAATGCTAAGCTGCAGGCTGCACGATGCTGCAATCAACCAGCTGATGGCAAATCCAGACAGTGTTGTTATTGTGGCAAGAGACTTATTGTAAATGCATTGCCATTAATTGAGAGTCATTTTAAAAGATATTTACTCTCCCACTGCGCATACTCCCGTTTTCATAAATTGGCAAATATACATGTTGCTGCTTGTCACACAAACTTTTGTTGTACACAAGTAATAATGAGAAAAGGACTCATCATATGTTTTATGATATAGCTAAAGCTATGCATTTATCGAGAGGATTTAACACATTACAGAACACATCTAATTAATCCTTTCCATGATTGACCCAAGGGCAGATAGCAATTATTTAAGTATTACTATGTTTTAATTTAATAATAAAAATGACCATATGAACCTTTTTGCTTTATATTTGTTTATATTCAGCTGCCTTTATAATGACAATTATTTATGACAATGACAATTTACAATACATTATCAGTGAGTGGTATAATTAAAGTAAAATCATTGTTAAATAAGTCTCATTCTTGTCTCAGATTCAAACACTACAAAATCTTGGTCTTTGCTTGAATGATTTTTTAATGGTCCTGACTACAACACTATCCTTTGATAAGCTTGGAAGTTGTACACTACTGTGAGAGGAAGTTACATTCAGCTAGGAAAGAACCAACAATCAAATAATATACACAGATTAAGATGGTCATTAAAGATCCCAAACTAAGATTAATGCACTAATTAATAAACTACAACTTGTTTGCAGGAGTTCATCAGTGTTTTATCATTGGCATAGGTAAAGGGGTTTTCAGGCACAAGTTAAAAAAGGCACAAGTTGTCAAAGCATAAGAATAATGACCATAATGATCATAAGAAAGCCTTTCTGAGCCAAAGATCTGAATTAACAGGGAATAACAGGAGCACTTGCAAAACTGTGCCTAAGTGTATCCAGAAAGCACTGTTGGGCTTTTGTAGGAAAAAAAGGTTACACAAAGGTTACACTGATAAAACAGTTTAATCTGAACGAAGAATCAAGACCCAGGAGCTGTAAAAGAATAAGTTAATCTCTGCATTGCTCTCTATATAGGGGGAGTTTTACAACATTGGAGTGCACAAGAAACCCGCTTTTGCCCCGACACCATTTTCACTGCCACCTGATGAAAGCAACATGCTGTATATGGGCATCTCTGCCTTCACTGCCAACTCAGCAGGCTTTGTGTAGAAAAATGCAGGAGCACTCACACTCAGAATCACAGATGACATGGTGAGTTTAAACCACTCCTTGCCATCACTGAGGGAAAGGTGTGCATGTGGTTACCTTACAAGACCAGGCTGTTTAGTTAGAAGACTGATAAAGAAGACTGATAACTTTATACTGTTCTCCCAGTGCACATTAATAATCCCTTAATAGTGTAATAAATGAATGGACAAATAAATGATCAACAGTCCCTGAAAATGAAACAAACGTTTATCCTTCCAGATTCCCAGAGCCTCTCCATATCGTCTGAACACCAAGACATTTGAAGCCTTAATTCCGCAGGTATAAGAGATCACTTTCTGTATTCATCACACAAGCATGCAGAAACTGCTGATTTTATATTCTCACATAGGTTTCCTAACACAGTAGACTTTGAATCTTAAAGGAATAATAAGGTTTAAAGAGTAACAAATAATATGATCTCATTAGCAACACAACCATATTTAGATGAAGAATTTCCGAAAAGAACAACATTTCACATGATGATGCTTGGATGAAATGTGTTGAAAACACTGAGTTCTTTTGCTTTTGGTGCTAAAGGCACTTGCAAGTACACCTTACACAGATTGATGGTGGTAGTATAGTTGGCATTCAGTTAAATCAATTAAACTTTGGACAGGGGTAGATTTGTCCTTCATACTGTTATTCAGCACAGGTAATAGCCATTTTGGGACTTTGTATCACTTTTGGGAGGCTGCCGTGTTCTCCTTAAAGTACCCAGGTTGAAGAGTGCTGGGCCCAGGAGTATTATCACCTGCTCCTGCATTTCTGCCGATGAAATAGTGAGACGGATCCACATCCTGCCTGCTTATTGGGGACGTACTGTTCTAGCAGCTCTTCCTCATCTGTCCATGCTCATACCATGGGTTGCTGTACTGTTTCCATGCTTATGTGGTACTCTTTCCGCAGGATGCTATGGAACTTTTGGTGCTCCCTGCTCCTCTCTGGCATTTGTAGCTTGACCTTCCTGGTGATTTTTTTGCAGTCCACGTCACTTTGCCAGGAGCTTCCTTTTGCTGATTAGCAGAAGCAGGAATACCTCCTGTCCTGCCAGGCTTTTGCAGTCATATTAGGCACATTGACTGCTCCGCTCTTACCTGCTTTCTATATCTTATGTTTGGGCTACTTGTGGAAGTGACATGAAAGCAGTGTTATGTTTATGTTAGTGTGGAGTTTGATATCTTGTGGAATTTCCACCACGCTGTTAGTATCATGGCCACCCACAAATTGTTGATCATGAATGTTCTTTAATTGATTTGACTGATAAATGGTAAGTCTGACTTTTAGATCATATAGAACACCACAGACAACTGTTTGGCACATCACTGTTAAACCTCCTGATTGCAACCCGGGGCATCGTGAACTGTACAACATGACCCTCAGACAATGATCTCTGAGTGAATGTGATAAACATAATCATCTTCATATCATCACTTTCTCTACAAGTTCAGTGGAAGAGACGTCAGTGAAAGGGAGTTTTAATACCCTATCCATTTTTAACTTTAATAAAAACACAGACGGAAAAATTCCAAAAAGTGAGACAGAGAAAGGAAACTAGACTTTAAAATGGTGCTGCCCTCTTGACTTACAACTGTAGATTATTGAAATTATTACAAATGTCTGACTTCCAAAAGGGATTGTGTCAGTGTTTCACTACTCAGTATTGCATTTGTTAGACAGTATAAACAAGCAGACTATGGTTAAAAAAAACACAGAAATAAAGCAAACACCAATATAATCTTGAACCACCTAGTGCCAGGAAACATTAGATTACTGGAACAAAATCAGACAACTAGCAGAACAACTTTTTAACCAATGATGCAGATGCACTTTTAGTGGATTTATTTATCTGTATTTCAATCCACTAAAGTTTTTCATTTGATCTAACATTACATTTAAGACCGACGTCCTGTTACGTCTCACAGAAGATTCCACTGATCAAGCTGCTACTTACCCATCCTGGTCCTGGAGTACCTTTGCTCTGTACACTTTAGTGATGTCTTTGCTACCAACAAGCCTATTTTAATCCATCAGATAGTAACCAAACGCTCCTTTGCTGCAGAGCACAGAAATCATTCAAATTTGCAGTCAACAGATACATCTGGGCCAGATTTTGGATCAATTGACTAGGCTGGAACTGCACATATACTGTATATGCAAAATTCAAAATACGGGGAGTGGTTGGTCTCTTTTGCAATCAAATCTGAATACTATGGAATTCGTTTCACATTTGTTTAATTTGACAGATTTTAAATGGATAATGGACATCACTAGACAAAAAGGAATAAACAACTATATGAAAAGGAACAAAACCAAAAACAAAGGAAGACTTTAACACACTTGCCCAAACAAGCACTAAATCTGACAAAAATAGATCAACCAATGACATAGCTGTGAAGGAACATATTAGCCATTGTTTTCTTGTCATCAACAGTAATTTTAACTGATTGTTAACATACTGTTCAAGTCTTCAACTGATTTGCTCCCAACATACGAATGGGTACAAATATGGTTCATTACCCAGCTGCACAAATTGCTTCTGACATACTGGGCAGCTACAGGGTTCTTCTCGCGTGTGGATTCTGACATACTGGGCAGCTACGGGCTTCTTCAGTTGTGTGGATTGTCTTCTGCTCCTCCATGTGGCCTGTTTCACCAAAGCCCTTCCTGCAGTATTTGCAGCACTATGGCAAGCGGACACCCTTGTGTGAGCGTTTAGGTGCTTCTCAAGAGTCTGGGCAAGTTTGAAACACCTGCCCCAAACATCAGTGACATTATTTCTTGTAGGTGAGTAGCCACGTGTCTCTCTAGCCACAAGTACTTTTTGATTTATTTGTTTTTTTTAAATAGGTAATTTTATATATAATGGCAACAAATGACATTTTGAGTTTTATGACAAAACGTGCAAACAAGCTGGCCTGAGAGGTGTGTAGCGGGATATGACTCAGTGCGTCTCTGGTGCTGCTTTTGATGAGTACAGTGTCATGAGTGTGTCTGTCCAGCGGTGCAAAGAGGGGATACAGCAAGGCATGGCATGGTGTTTATTCATTCGTTTGCATAGAAAATGACGCCTTTTCACATTGTGGAAGTACAAATATGGCGGTCTTTTTTGTGCGGCGTAGTAATGACATATGTTGTGGAATTTTGAACAAACAGCAAGTCAGACGTGATTAAGAGAGTAATTTAATAAGAAAAAGAATAAAATAAATGTTTGGCTCTCCTCAGGTAGGGAGCCCCGAGTATACAAAACCGTGGCTAGTTATACTACTCCTGTGCTGTCTTTAACCAATCATCTTTTCTTAAGCAGCTCTTCTTTCCTTTGTTGCTGTGGCTATAAGCCAATCAGCTCTCAGCTTGGTTTTTTCCACAAACCAACCCAAACTGACTCCAAACAGTGTGGGTTGTGTGTCAAGTTGACCTTGATGTTAACAGTTCCTGATACATGTTCAACTTAATCAGCAACAGGCGGATATAAATGTGCAAACGGCATTATTAATTTAAGAACAAAAGGATCAGTGTGATTTTATATGAATCACATAATACATAGTTTCGTATCATTTTCCATCACACGTAAAAACAGAGTCTCACCGTATTGTCGGGCAGGAGGATCTGGACTCATTTATTACTTGATATCTTCCCCCATCTAGCGGTCATTAGAGGTTAGTCTTGAATTGATTTCTGTCGTGCAATATTTTAGATATAAATGTTTACATTTTCTATTACAGAACACGGCAAAGTATAGTCAACCAGTTCTAACCTTTTGAGAAAAACTTTAACTTCAAAGTAGGTGAATCTATTTACTTAGATTGAACCAATCGGATCACAGTTTATTTACATAGCATCAATGCTTTGAGTGCTTTAGATATAAGGACATCATGGCGATCTTTCTGCTCACACCTCAGTCAGTCTATAATTCTGTACTATGTGTTTCTATAGCTTCCAACTTTCACGAGTTTCTTGAATCTGTGGAGAAAAGTGCAGACTCAGGTACTTTCTTATTTGTGAACTTTTATACATTTTATGTAATTTATTTATCATCTATAATGTTTTATTACTTTTCATTTATAGATATAAGGACACAAAAACAGTTCATATACTCAATGAATTGTTACAAGATAATCTTTTCTAGAGAATGTTTACCATTTGTTAAAAGACTGATTTATTTCTAAAAGTTTATGCAGTGTGTTAATTTGTCACATGGAGGCAGAAGGGGTGAATCTGATATACCCCTCTTCCATCATCAACTATTCATGGAGTCCTTCAGTGGAGCTTGTACAACCAAAGAAACGCATACAGCGGTCACCGGCGGTTCTAAGTTACATCTAAAGAGGTCTAGGCCTATACACACTGTTCCACCTGAGGTAATAAAATGTTTTGGGGTAAAGGTATTTTCATGAGGCGATCTGTGATCTAATTATAATAGGCTTTGAAGCTCTCTGCAACAGGTGCAGAGTGGTGCAAGACTGTGTTTGAAAGCATAAAGAGGAATAATGTTTCTGGGGTATCTTAAGGCCTTTGTGGGTCTGTAAGTGCAGAGCAGAGGCTCTGATGCAGGTGGTTTCAAGGCCTCTGTGGAAGTCTACGGCAGATGACTCTGGACTGTTCCCGTGAGAAATAGCTTCCTAAGTATTGGTAAAGATCCCGGCTTTTAAAAGACGTGAAAGCCTCTTCGAGAGTTCTGTGGCTAAGCAAGGTTCATTATCTTACCATAAGAGCAGGGTGATACTGACCTGCAACATCATCTTGCAGGTGTTTGATGGTATGAGTTGAGATTATCTTTGTTAAAAACAAAAACAACAACAACAAAAAAAAAAAACCCAGGAAAATCTTCCAATAGGATATACTGGGGTCAAGCTTCAATTTGTACAATGATAGATCTCAATTTGCATATATTGAATAATGTATGGTTGAACACAGTGGTTGAGATTTCAAACACCAGTATGTAGAGAAGGTGTGGCAATCACATAATCAGTTGTGAAAACTGGATAAAAATGTGTGTTCCTTGTGTGATTATTAGACATATTCTGGACTATGCCTCGTTTGTATGTAACGCTGAGCTCAAAATAAATAATGGACCTACTACTCTCTTCAATTAATTCTGCATCTTTATTTTCTGTTTAAAGAGGACTTAATAAAATTACTGGAATGTGGGCAATATCTAGTAACACAGTGCCGAGTCTGCTAAACGTAGATCCCAGCCTTTTATATGGCCTCTTCCCTTTAATTCTACTGACTATAATTAATGTAAACCTTGTCGATTCTGGTGTTTGCTGTATAGAGGTAGCGAAAACTTTGCTAAAACAATGAAAAATATGCATCCTGTGAAAAGTTTATTGAACAATATAACATTGTTCCTTACCCAGAGCCATAACACGTCATTGATGGAAATCACACTGATGTGAGGGCGGTATGGGCCAACTCAACTGTATTTCCTGATTGTTTTATTCTGCAGGAGGATGTGGTCCAAATATTTTAAAAATCACAGGTTTGTTTAAGAGGACATAGTCGAACAGTTTGGGCTTACTGTTATTTTAATACTAGTGGTAACTATTAGTAAATACAACAATCTGACCATCCTCATACTGCATTGAGGGGTGATGGGGTGATGGTACCAGATGATGTTTAGGTATGTGGTTATGTTAATTTATTTTTGTTCCTTTATATTCACATATTTTGCAAGTGCGTATGTTATTGAGTTTAAAACCATCCATATATTATGCAATTATAGAAAATACAGAAACTGCATGAGACTTCTCTTGACTTGCTAGAAGTTCAGACTGTAGCAAGCTTAGCATTAGTAAATGGAATAGGTGTCATTTTAAGGATTCATTTAAAGTATTCATGAGGTATTTCTCCTAACATCGATGTATCGACAGTACCAATAAAATAAATAGCATAACAAGAATTACAGGTGTATAATAGTGTAGTTACCCACAATGGTTGAAGTGTTTGAAAAGAGTTGTATAAAAGAATAGTTGGTTGGTTCGTGGCATAAAGTCATGAAACGGTGAAATGAGGTCATAAAAAGAGTGTTTACAGGGGAAAGTGCTTTAACATTGAATTAGACAAACTAATAACATAAAACAAGGGAGTTTAGAGATTCTGTGTCCTTTCGTAATGATTTGTGCATATGGCAGGCTGCTGCAAAGGATCCTGGGTAAGCTTCAGCAGACCTCAGTGTAAGATATATTAATAATATTAATCATAATAATACTATTCAGAGGTTACTTGACTAGTAATCAGAATGTTGCTAGTTCAAGCCCTACCACTGCCAAGTTACCACTGCTGGGTCCCTGAACAGCAATGAATCCTCAATTGTATTATTAATACAATCCAATACACATGCCTAATGCTCAGCTGTCAACTGCAAAAACTGACATTCTGAGCATTCGAACAGTAAGAGGAACAAAAAGAAAGGAGTCACCGACTGTACACGTGTCAATCATTTAGCCTTTTTACATGTTGTTTTAGTTTACTGTAATCAAGGCCTGAAACTGGAGTCTATGGACCAGGCAAAAATATTTCAATATTTAATGCGTTTTTATTTTTTCAGCCAGCATAAGCGGAAGCTCCAAGTTGTCGATCTCCAGGAGCAAACCCGTCCCTGCAAGGTTGGGGTGCATGTTCTGGATCACGGGAAACAGACCATCGATCACCCAACATCTGCTTCTGCTCCTGCGGAGGTTCCAGATCCAGCACGGAGGCAGTGAGAGGTTCCTGGCCCAGAGATTGGTCTGCAGCGGGCCTGATGGTACTCGGCATGTATTGGAAATGCTGTGGCTGAATGCTGTGCGTAGCCCAGCGGGTGCTGGGGTGGAGCTGTGCCAGTTGCCTGCTCGGGTAGCAGGTAGCCCAGTTCTGAGACTGTGGAATGGCCATCATGAAGTAGCCGGAGGGCGGGGCGGGCTGGTAGGGGTTGAGCACTGGGTTGCGCACGGCACTCACGCTGGCCATGCGCTGCATGTACTGGTGGGTGAGGTGGGCCTGCCGCTCCTCCTTGCGCTGCGCCAGGGCCACGTACAGCGGCTTGGTGCCTACGATGCACCCGTTCATCTCCTTCATTGCCTCGGTGGCCTCCTCCGGCGAGGAGAAACACACAAAGCCGAACCCTTTGGAGCGGCCGCCCTCCGTCATCACCTTGGCACTCGTGATTGTCCCGAATAGAGAGAACTCTTTACGCAGACGCTCGTCGTCCAGACTGTCGTCTAGGTTTTTAACGTACAGGTTCACTCCCTGGTAGCGAGTCGTGCCGTCCTGCTTCATCTGCTCAAACTTGCGTTTGAGCTCTGTCTGCCTCTCGCCTTTCTTCTGGGCACGAGCCACATACAGCTGCTTCCCATTCAACTTCTTCCCGTTCATCTCATCCACAGCCCTTTTGGCATCCTCGTGCCTCTCGAAGCTCACAAAGCCAAAGCCCTTGGACTTGCCGCTCTCGTCTGTCATGACGCGACGGCTCAGCGTTGGGCCGAACTTGCTGAAGATCTCATTTAGCTTGTTGTCGTCCATGTCCTCCCAAGTATGAGATATTATTTCCATCAGGCTCAGGACCATCTCTTTAGGATAAGGTCAAGAGAAATCTCTTGGAATGTGGTGTTAACAGGTTCCAACTGGTGTGGGTGTTTTATATTACTTTGCATATATTGACAAATGTATGGTTTGGATGCAATGGACGTGAAGACAAACGCAAATATGTAAAGGAATGTGGGGTGAATACATAACCACTACTGAAAAATGTATGAAAATGTGGGTTCTCTGATTTTTAGACATTCTCCAGAGGGTGCCTCAATAATGCGTGTTAATGTTAACCTACAATAAAGTACGTGCACAGTTATGCTATTTAACCAATTCTGAAGTCTGCATTTTTATTTAATATTTGAATTGAACTTTAAAACTAGCCGACTGGGCACCTAGGAACCACATACTGTTGCTATGTGCAGAGATGTGGGCTTGCAGCCCATTGTTGGGCAGAGTCCATCGCACTGCTCCAATAGACCTGCTCTGACTGCTACTTTCCCACGTCGGCAGTCGAAGTCGTTTCTCCTTCACAATGCTTTTCACCTGGTTGGCCAGTTTCACCGTCTCAGTAGACAAGCTAAAAGAAACTGTTGGCAGCCTCTCGTTGCTCCTGTAATATGACCGTCGCCAGACCAGAGAGTGGAACTGGATGGCAGTGTGGCACTTGCAGCTGCAGTTTGTTTGCTTCAAGATTTAATACGTGTAAGTGACCTTTGCTTCTCGTCCTGTCTTTACTGGTTTGTTAATAAGGTCATTTGAAATTGTGTTGTACATAAAGGAATATTACAGAATTATTCTCTATTTTAAGCTACACTGTGGGGTTTTGTTTTTTTGATCTTTACATTTATATTAATGCAACCCAATACACTTATCTAATGATCAGCTATGACCTGTAAGAACTGACAATCTGAACATTCAAACTTTAAGAGGAATAAAAACAAAAAAATGATCAGCTGTTCATGTCAAAATCTGTAATATGTAATAGAAATAACTGTAATATGTTCAATATAACTGTAATATGTAACATATAACTGTAAATATGTCAATTGCAAGATGGGACTGTACATTCTGTACATACATATATAAATATCCATATATACATTGTACATATAAACATTATATATATATATATATATATATATATATATATATATATATATATATATATATATATATATATATATATTGTACATGCACTATTAATATATTTTTGTATATATATAGAATATATTTCTCTATGCACCCCTGTTTTTCTTTTTCCTCAGATTGGACAGAGCACTCAACCATTTCACTGTGAGTTATACTGTGTATGACTATGTATGCGACAAATAAACCAAACTTGAAATGATTTTACCTTTTTCTGTCGTTTTCATTTTAAGCTTAGAATAACCAAGGCCTGGACTTTGTAAGGTGGTTTTGAATCCAGGTCAGCTAGGTGAGGACACCAATAGCTTACTGGGTAAGCAGCCACACTCTAACAATGGTGGGCTCGTGTGCAGAACAGTTAGAGCTTGGATCAAGCAAAACAAGAGGAAAAAACGAAACACCTCGGTGAGCGTGGAAAAGGGGAGAACAAAGAATGCCACGGAAAGAAATGGCAACCCCGATGCACTGGGGAAAACTCGAACTAAAAGCTCCCAAACAAAACCAGAAAACGGGGAGAAACTTGAATGGCTAAGGGAAGCCTCAGGAGAGAGACAGACTCGAGAGGGGAAAACTGGAGAAGGGAGGGGACGTGTAAAAACACTGACACCCTCGCAGAACAGAAAAGAGGCATAGCACAAGGGCTCACAGACCTCAATACCCAGAGTTACCGGCTAGGAGCTTGGCTCAAAACTTTATCAAAAACCCAGCACTGAATGATTGGGTCACTGGGCTTATATAAGGTCTAGCCCAGCTGTTGGGTGTTGATCCTGATCAGTGGCGTGGTTGACTCGACGCCTCCCTCTGGTCGAGGGGGCCTCGGCCTGGTGCCAACCCTTACAGGCTTGATGTCTACAGACATGGCAAAAATATTTCAATGTTCAATGCATTTCAGTTTCAATGTTTATTTTTTTCAGTTAAAATGTTAATTTTTTTTACTGCTTATTCTTCCATTAGACAGCCAGAAGCGCAGCACTGGTTAAAGTTTTTGAGCGGCTTCCTGCGCGCACTGGTCCTGGAGCACAGCGACTGCCTCATCCACCTTAGGGTGCAGAGACTCAGGAGACTCCAGCATATGCAGTAGCTCCGAGTTGTCCAGTTCCAGGAACAGACCCGTGATCTTCCCTGCAAGGGTGGGCTGCATGTTCTGGATCAGGGGAAACAGACGCTCACCCAGTATCTGCTTCTGCTCCTGTGGAGGTGCAGCAGCCAGCATGGAGGCACTGAGAGGTTCCTGACCCTGCACATGGACCGCAGCCAGCTGCACGGGCACCTGGAGCTCTGCCCCCAGGTGCTGCTGTGGGTTGAGAAACATAAATGTTTTATAATTGATTTGACTGATAAATGGTAAGTTCGACATTTATATCTAAGGGCTGTGTGCCCAGGTGTTGCTGTGGGCTGTGAACGCCTGAGGTGGTTTTGTACTGTGGTACTGCTCTCACCAGCGACGCCTTGTTGGCAGCTTCCGCGCTGGCCATCCCTGTCCCCGGAGCCTCAGATGCCATGGTCTGATAGGCCATCGTGCGTGGGACCTGGCAGGCGGTGGTTGGTCGGATGGCGCTGAAGGCCTGCGGGCAGGATGCGGCTGGACCGATGGCACTCGGCATATCCTGGACTTGCTGTGGGTGGACGCACTGCATGGCCCAGCAAGGGCTGGGGAGGAGTTGTGCCAGCTGGCTGCTTGCGCAGTAGGCAGGCCAGTTCTGAGCTTGTGGAATGGCTTCCATGTTGTAGCCGGAGGGCGGGGCAGGCTGGTAGGGGTTGAGCACGAGGTTGGGCAAGGCACTCACGCTGGCCGTGCGCTTCATGTACTTGTTGGAGAGGTGGGCCTGCCGCTCCTCCTTGCGCTGCGCCAGAGCCACGTACAGCGGCTTGGTGCCTACAACGCGCCCATTCATCTCCGTCATGGCCGTGGCGGCCTCCTCCGGCGAGGAGAAACACACGAAGCCGAACCCTTTGGAGCGGCCGCCCTCCATCATCACCTTGGCACTTGTGATGGTCCCGAACGGAGAGAACTCCTTACGTAGACGCGCGTCGTCCAGACCGTCGTCTAGGTTCTTGACGTACAGGTTGTCTCCCTGGTAGCGAGTCATACCGTCCTGCTTCATCTTCTCAAACTTTCGTTTCAGCCCTGTCTGCCTCTCGCCTTTCTTCTGGGCATAACCCACATACACCTTCTTCCCATTCAGCTCCTTCCCATTTATCTCATCCACAGCCCTCTGGGCATCCTCGTGCCTCTCGAAGTTCACAAAGCCAAAGCCCTTGGACTTGCCGCTCTCGTCGGTCATGACGCGAGTGCTCAGCGTTTGGCCAAACTTGCTGAAGATCTCCTTCAGCTTGTCGTCGTCCATGTCCTCTCCAAAGTTCTTGACGTACACATTGGTGAACTTTTTGGCCCTGGCCCCCATCTCAGCCTCTCGCTCCTTGCGAGACTTGAAGTGGCCAATGAACACTTTGCGGTCATTGAGCAACATGCCATTAAGTCTCTCAATTGCTCTCTCCGCAGCCTCACGGGTCTCAAAGTGCACAAAGCCGTAGCCCTTAGAGCCATTCTCGTCACACACCACCTTGCTGGAAAGGATGTTCCCAAAGGCAGAGAATGTGTCGTAAAGAGCTTCGCTGTCAATAGACTTGTCAAGGTTCTTGATGAAGATGTTGCCAACTCCACTCTTCCTCAGAGAGGGGTCTCTCTGGGACCACATAATTCGCACAGGTCTGCCTTTGATGATGTTAAAGTTCATAGTGTCCAAAGCACGCTCAGCATCTGCCTGCTGCTGAAAGTTCACGTATGCGTATCCAAGTGAGCGGAGGGTCATCGCGTCCCTGCAAATCCGTACGGAGACTATTGCGCCAGCAGGACTGAATTTCTCGTATAGCATGGCCTCGGTAACGTCTGGATGGAGGTCACCCACGTACAACGAAGTCATCGGCGAACTTGGAGCACTTGGATTCATTTTCGTGAGGATCGTCGGTCAACCTTTCTGGAAATCGTAGTCGAAAGTAGTAAATGAATAAAATAAAATCGTAAATGATTTAACCAAATGATCTAACTGCACGAATTATAAAACAGTTTGAAACAGCAATTCAACAGAGCCAGGCAAGTGTCGACCGACCAAAGCGATCAAAGCAACACTTTAGCTTTAGATTCAAATACATGACAACTTGGTTGTTACGTAAGAGTGCTTTTACGTAAATGTTTATTTTTAAATATTATACAAACGCTATTTATTTATTTATGAATTATTCAATTATTTTAACTTATAACGTTAATAGCGTGAATGAGAGGCTTTAACAACGCCTTATATTTCAAAATATTACCTAGTCACAGCATTTTCCAAAAATCGTCCATATGCTGCTCACACTGAATCATTTACCGCATGGCTCAGAATAAATACTTTTAGTTTGATAAACGCAGCAACATTCATTTTCTTTAGCCTAATGCTCGGCAAAAAACATCGCATTAAAGTTAATTAATGGGATGAAATCAGTTTGCCTTGGAGCAGGCCTATGTTCTTTGAGGTTAAAAATAATCGCCTGGATTGTAAACCTTAGTAGAGTTCCACAACGAGGTGCGATTTGTAAAAGGACGTCTTTTTCTCTCCGAGTTAGAAATCTGGAGAAATAAATATATCAATTGATTTCCGCCCATCGGAGGACCTTTAGAACTTTATTATTTATTCATTATTTATTTCTAACTTCTCACTGTGTCCAACTATATCGGGTGTATAAAACGTATGAACAGACATAAATAACGTGGGGGAAACGGGAATAGGGGAGAGAGGAAAAATAAGACGAACAGAGACGAAACAGACAAACGGGAAATGCAGATAGAGTATTTTAAGTATTAGCCACCTGCACCATTACGGGAATGTGTGTGTGTGTGTGTGTGTGTGTGTGTGTGTGTGTGTGTGTGTGTGTGTGTGTGTGTGTGTGTGTGTGTGTGTGACTGCTTGTGTGCGTCTGCCTGTGTGTGTGTGTGTGAGAGAGAGAGAGAGGCTATGTGCGAGTGCACTGTATATGTACACGTACTAGATTGGGATATTTATCATTTATGGATTAGCTCTGTAAACTTTTTATCAAAGGAGTCCAGTCTAGGTTATTGGTTCTTATTGATTCATTCTGAGATTTTTTTCCATTGATATGTAGTCTATCAATAGATTTTTCCATTCGGTGACACTAATATTATTTTTTGTTTTCCAATTCATGAGTATGTTTGTATTTGCAATTAATAATGTTATATATATATATATTATCCTGTTTTTTTTCTATTGACACATTGGTTGATGACATGTCTCCTAGGAGACATAAAGATGGTGTTGGATGGATAGGGTTATTTAAATCATGGGACATGTGTGTGATGACCTATTTCCAAAATTACTTGATAGGTGTGCTCTGCCACACGATGTGAATGTAATCGTCAGCTGTGTTTGGAGTAAAGTATGTACAGATTGCTGAGCTTGTGAAACCAATTTTAAACATCCAATGTGTAGTATAATGTAATCTATGTATTATTTTGTACTGAATGCATTGTAGGTTAGTGTTGCTGTCATGTGGTAATTATTATTATACATTTTAATCCAGACTGTGGCGTCGGGGGTTAGTAATAAATCTTCCTCCCATTGTCTCGATTGGAGAGTAATTATGCGATTTGATTTCATTATTATTTTGTATATCTTATGTGATAGTTTTTTTGTATTAGGAATGTTTATAATACTGATATGGATGCACGTGAGTTTAATGTCTCTGAACTGATAGTTGCTCTTACCTGCTTTCTATATCTTATGTTTGGGCTACTTGTGGAAGTGACATGAAAGCAGTGTTATGTTTATGTTAGTGTGGAGTTTGATATCTTGTGGAATTTCCACCAAGCTGTTAGTATCATGGCCACCCACAAATTGTTGATCATGAATGTTCTTTAATTGATTTGACTGATAAATGGTAAGTCTGACTTTTAGATCTTTGCATAATGTTTGCTCTATGTCTATCCATATTCTGTCTGATATACTAGGTTTTATCCATTTTATTCCATATTGTAGTTGATTTGCAATAATCAACTACAGTTCTGTAATGTTGTGAGTTTGATTCTATGTGATTTATTTTTCCAGTAGAATCAAGTTATGATGTTGTCCAAAGATTTTAGACAGGTTGGTGGCACTGGAATAATTGAAAACAAACAATTTCGTTTAGGTAATATTCTCATTTTAATTATTGCAGTTTGTCCGAAGAGCATAAGGGGCAAATTTGTCCATCAATGAAGTTTGTCGCTTATTGTTTTAATAATTGGATGACTATTTATTTTGAATAACAGACAACTGGGAAGAGAATTTAGTACCCAGATATGTAATATGATTGGTATTCAGGGGGATGGGGAATGTTTTTAATTGCATCATAAAGATATGCTGCTAATATATAGTATAATACACAAATATACTACTCGAGATACAATTTGACCAGTTATGTGTGATGTTCTGTGATGATCATATAGAACACCACAGACAACTGTGGCACATCACTGTCAAACCTCCTGATTGCAACCCGGGGCATCGTGAACTGTACAACATGACCCTCAGACAATGATCTCTGAGTGAAAGCGATAAACATAATCATCTTCATATCATCACTTTCTCTACAAGTTCAGTGGAAGAGATGTCAGTGAAAGGGAGTTTTAATACCCTTTCCATTTTTAACTTTAATAAAAACACAGACGGAAAAATTCCAGAAAGTGATACAGAGAAAGGAAACTAGACTTTAAAATGGTGCTGCCCTCTTGATTTACAAGTGTAGATTATTGAAATTATTACAAATGTCTGACGCCAAAAGGGATTGTGTCAGTGTTTCACTACTCAATATTTGGTAGACAGTATAAACAAGCAGACTATGGTTAAAAAGATCACAGAAATAAAGCAAACACCAATATAATCTTGAACCACCTAGTCCACAGGAAACATTAGATTACTGGAACAAAATCAGACAACTAGCAGAACAACTTTTTACCAATGATGCAGGTGCACTTTTGGTGGATTTATTTATCTGTATTTCAATCCACTAAAGTTTTTCACTTGATCTAACATTACATTTAAGACCGACGCCCTGTTACGTCTCACAGAAGAGTCCATTGATCAAGCTGCTACTTACCCATCCTGGTCCTGGAGTACCTTTGCTCTGTACACTTTAGTGATGTCTTTGCTACCAACAAACCTATTTTAATCCATCAGATAGTAACCAAACGCTTCAAGGACACTTGCATAACCATTTTTATTTTTTCATAATACTTGTCCAGGTTTCCACTATTATGTTCAAACCATACATTATTCAATATATGCTAATTGATATTTAATAGTTACACCAACAAGTTCTTGGTACTATTATGTTCAACCTGAACTACTTCTATTTTTTTAAAAGACGATCCTATTCTATATCACCGGATGCCCATATTGTTTCTTTTGGTGATCTCCATATTGTTTCTTCCAGTGCTTGGCCGGGATGTCCCATCCTTGAACCAAGGCTCTCCCTTCAACGGAATCCCCTAGAGGCTTTTTCAAAGAGGCCTCCTGAAGATTTATGCTGAAGCCTACACTGGTCTTTCCTGCATGAAACCAGTTTATTCGGGACCATCCATACTTTTCTGCTTACAATATCATTTTATTACCTCAGCATTTTCATTACTAATTTAAAAATCAATCACTTTATACTTCTAAAGCTTTCACAGACACATTTAGACTTTTCAGCACTCTCAATGTCCAATGCTAAATGCTACAAACCACTCATACCCAAACAGAAGAAATAGCCCAAATATAGCCACACATATTCCTCCAACCTCTACATACTTCTAAGCTATATATAACGTTTAAAGCCATTAAAAGCAAAGTTATGAACATTTAAAATACACCTTGATAACACAGTTTATAGCTCTTCAAGAATGTTTAGTTGTCATGGCAACTATTCCTTTCTCGACTGTTTTGTTTTGGGTTTTTTTTTTGGCATACCTTTCTTTTTCAGTCATGAATTCCCTTTTTTGTTAAAATCTCCTCACCTTTTCTACAGCGCTTTCTCTCTCTCTAATTTCACAGGTAATTGTCTCTTTCCTCCAAGGGTCTGCATCTCACCTGGACCTTTTCCTCTTTGCTACTTCAGCTCCTGTCGTAGCTGAACATCAATAGTTTAATAGTTATTAGGAAATATTACTTAAAACAAAACAACAAGAAAACAGCAAAGAAGGTATATGCAAGTATATGTTCACTGTATTGTGCAACTGTCATGTCAGCAGGTGGACAATTTTAGCTAAAGTTAGCATTTCAAACATATATTTTGATATTCTAAAATAATGTTTATTAACTCAATATTTCATCACAATGGGGTGGACATTTTTAGCTTTAACTCATCTGAGTATGGGGACAAAGTGAGAAATTCAAATGAACTGACATACTATAGGAGCATGCAGTTTATGCCTTTAGGCGAATGAAGATAGACCTTTTTTAAAGTTGTGAGGTCACTGATGTCAAAGGTCGCATTTTTACCAAGATGGTTATCCAAAGATGAGAGAGTGGACAGCAATTCTTGGACATGTTTAAATAACTAGATTTTTAATTTTATTTATTTATTTATTTTTAATCAAAATTGCAAAATGAATAATCAAAATACCTAAAATATTAATGAACGTATTTACAACCTTACGGTAATATTTAAAAGTTTAAAAGGTTAAAACATGTTTAAAAGGTTAAAACATCCAAAATACCCATTTCCTCATCAAAGACAATGTAATAAGGTTAACATTCCTATATATTCGTAAAATGTGTTCATTCAGAGTAAAACTTTAATCAGTTAATTAAAAACATTAATTGTTTCACAATCTTTGTATCAGCACATTTAAACGAGTATGTTGTACTGACCCTTAGGTAACAGAACGAAGTGTGAAGTCCACTTATAAAATAAATTACGCATTCGTCATTAGATCAGAGTAGGTGAGGGACAGAGAGCCATGTGTGAAAACGAACAATCATCTCACAAAACACTACTTATGACTAACAAGTAAACACTTGCAAAATAAAAGTAGCCGTTTATGTTAAATATAAGATTTCACAAAACTATTAATTTAAAAAATATTAATTAAAAATATTAATTACAAAAATATGAATTAAAAAACGTAAATCGATATTTTTGCGATTGATCTCCCTCCCAAGTTACACCGTTTACTTGTCTTAGAACTGAAACACGAGTATCACTGTTACGTTTTAATGAAACCGTTATTTTGAAAATTACAAAACTGCATGTCAATGTTAACCGTGTGGGGTCATACCTGAGTGTATGTTACAGCTGAATTATTAGGTTACCTAACTAAGCTACAGATATTTTTATATTTATTGGCTGCTTGTACAGATTTGTTAGCTCGCTGATAATATACTTTTGTATATAAAATTGTTCTGCGCAAACCACAGCACCATTGCTAAGTTAGCACTTAGCCTTAGCTAACGTTACTTTTAAAGTTAAATTGAGTTTCTTGTCTTGTTCATGGCTTTGTAGCCGAATCTCCCGTTTAGACATGATGTCTGCCCGCAGGCTTAGACTTCTAGTGTTTTCTGTTCAAAAGTGTTTATCTCGACTCGCCGACAAATGCAGAGGTTATTGCTCAGTGTCTTTGTCTAGCACTCCTACTAATGAGACTGATGAGACGAGAGTGAGCACATTTAAGACCAAGCTGTCGTCATTAAGAGTTCTTCAGGCAAAAGTTCAACTGAGACGCAACAGGAACATGAGGAATCGTATCTTCCTGAAGAAAGTGGTCTGGCGCAGCTACGGAAAGGTATGTAACTGCATTTGTTGCCATGATAGTTCAGGCTTTAGGATTTTAATTCCCATGTGTCAGTATGCCGGTAGTCGTTGCCAATTTTATTTTGGTGTTTACATCTTGCAGTGTATTTCGAAACATACGGCTGTCAGATGAACGTCAACGACACTGAAATTGCGTGGTCCATTCTTCAGAAGGGTGGATATGTTCGGACCCACGAACTATCAGAGGTAAGTGTCAATGCCTTGACCTTTGACCCTTGATAAACACAGCGCTTCCTTTATTTGAAAGCTTTCATTCTCATCTTTCCTAATTTTTTTTTTTTTTTTATACAGGCAGATGTGGTGCTTCTTGTCACATGCTCCATAAGGTAGGAAAAGCCTATTTCTGTTTGTATTTTACACAGTGAATCTATACGTTGCCAATCTTGTGCAACTTGACAGCAGTCCTTGACTTCAGTGACATTTTTTGCTTGGATGTAATGCTATTTTCTGTTGGAAAAAATAAAAATCATTGTGACAGGGAAAAGGCAGAGCAGACCATCTGGAACAGACTCAAACATCCAGCAGTTCTGAAAAAGAAGCATCTAAAGAGCAGCACTCCATTAAAGATAGGAGTCCTGGGTAACTTCTCACTTCACCATAGTTCTTCATTCACGTTCAAATGTATCTCTCAGTCTGAAATGTTCGTGTGTGCGCATGTATGTTTGTGTGTGGGTTCACGCGCCCGTATACGCATATGTGTGCTTGCTCTCTTGTAGGTTGCATGGCAGAGAGACTGAAGACTGAGTTGCTGGAGAAGGAGAGGGTGGTGGATGTTGTAGCAGGGCCAGATGCCTACAGAGATCTTCTCCGACTCCTTGCACTGGCCCATGGGGGTCAGAGGACCAGCAATATCCTGCTCTCCCTGGAAGAGGCATATGCTGATGTCATGCCCATTCACCATTCAGGACACAGTGCCTTTGTGTGAGTGCCATAATAATATCTGGCTGATTTATAAGGGAGGAGTTCCTGCTAAACACTAACTCTTAAATTAACTTTGCACTGTGTGATTTTGTAAAGATGGTACAGTTCAATTTTTAAGTTAACATGTATAGAGAGTTTTTGGTGTTTTCATATTCAACTCTAATACACTGAATTTAATCTGAACAGCAACTGTTAGATTAAAATACAGAAAAGTCAGCTATAATTTAAAGGCATTTGCTACCATATTGCATGAAACATGGGACTTGCATCCACAATAAAGCCAAAAACAGCAAATGCTCATAGTTCAGTTGTTTATTATTATCATTTTACTGAACACTTGTCAATCTGCATTTTTTGGTTAAATATTTATACATGACTGACCCTCCTACACTTATGAAGGGATATAAAACTTCAAACACCGTGGTGGCTCATCTTCAGCTCCTTCATGCTTTTAGATGTAGCACTTCAAATAATGGTTTGATATCAGGGGTGTCGATACTTTTAAAGTCCTTTCACGCTGTTGACAGTACAGACCTTGTGTACTGCAAGCCTTGTTGGTGGCACCTTGTCTTACAGTGGGATTATCCAGTATATTTTGTCCCTCTTTGACTGCTGTAGGTCTATCATGCGGGGCTGTGACAACATGTTCAGCTACTGCATTGTGCCGTTTACCTGGGGGAGGGAAAGGAGCAGACCTGTGTCCTCCATACTTGAAGAAGTGCGCATGCTGTCTGACCAGGTCTCTTCCCTTCAGCGACTATGTGTGCAGTCTGGCTTTACTAGTTTCTGTGTGTGAAACTTGGCCAGATGTGAACACTAAGTATATGAAATGATCATGGCCATAGGGGGTGAAGGAAGTGACCCTGCTGGGTCAAAACGTGAACAGCTACAGAGACGTGTCTGGGGACGGGGCCAGCAACTCGGAGCTTGGTTCGCACCTCAGCCGTGGTTTCAGCACCGTGTTCCCGTGATGAGCAAGGAGGCCTACGATTCGCTGACCTGCTACACCACGTCTCCCTCGTAAACCCTGACAAGGATTCGCTTCACCTGGCCACATCCTAAAGACTTTCCTGATGAGGTAGAAACCCCAGAGTCATGGATGTGAGCATGTGGTTTTTGGTTGGGATACCCATGACTAGTGTGGGGAAGGTACTTTTAAAATGTATTTCATTGCAGGTGACAAAATACAGAACACAGAATACATGCTGTTAAATGTAATTTAAATGTAATTAAAGTGAGTTATATTTGAAATAGTCTTGGACAATGTTGAAGTATTCCAAAGTTTTTAAAGTATGTTCCTCGTTTGAGTAATGTAATGGAATATGTTACCAATTACATTTAGGGGCATGTACATGTACACTGCCTACAGTGGCAGATTAAACCCTGTGGAGGCCCCTAGGCAGTCATAATCTTGGGGCCTCCCTTGCAAATTATCTCCTAATATGTTTTTTTTTTTTTAATTCCTTGTTGCATGGCCCCTAAAAGGTGTGGGGCCTACAGGTCACTGCCTGCTCTGGTAATCTATTGGTAATCCGGCCCTGACTGTTTATGGCTTGTGTGGTGTAGTGGATGTTCAAAGAGTTTAAGTATTTAGTTGAACAGTTTCTTATAGTCTGAATTCATGTGCAGATATTGCTCATAGGCCATTTTAAGCAGCAGATTGGATAATAATTTAGGATTCGCAAATTTGGATGTGAGCAGTAGAAAAGATCATTAATAGATTATCAGATTGAAAAAGCCTTATGCTTATCAGATATGTGAAATAAGGTTTGACTGCCATAGTCAATTTGTGCTGTTTTCGTTTGACCTGTGCTGGGGTGGGTGAGTATGTTTCCTGAAGGTGTTATAGCTAATCCAAGAGCGGAGGAACATCTGTAAGCAGATCCACTTGCCAGCTCAGAGCGGCAGCAGCAGAGTCTTACAGACCATGAGGCGTGGGTGAGAAACGCTCCTAGAACGACAGCACTCACCACAAGCACAGTAGAGATTAGCCTTCTTATCTCAAATCTCTTGATGTCTCATGTGTTAAAACTTAGTTCTCACTTTGTCATCATGCTCTGGGATGTTTTCATAGGTATACTAGGGAAGCCTACCTTGAGCTTGTGGAAAACATTTGAAAGATAATACCAGGTGTCCTATCATTACCAAACATTCAATATGTAATTATAAAATTATTGTAGCTATAATAGGTCTTGTGTGAATATATATCTATGTATAATTTCTTTTTACAGGGGTCAGTCTGAGCAGTGACTTCATCACAGGCTTCTGTGGGGAAACCGAGGAGGACCACCAGCAGTCGGTCTCTTTGATCAGGGAAGTGGGCTATAATGTAGCCTTCCTGTTTGCCTACAGCATGAGGAAGGTGAGATCCTATTTTGTCATTGTGTTTAACACTATCAAAAAACAGACATTCTCCCTGGTTCATGTGATGGTTCTATCAAGAAATTCACCATTGTCTATTATCATTTGGAGAATTGAAAGGGTCTTGTGGCTGCCAGTTGGGCTTTACCTTCTGACATGAACATGTGTGCCACACCCACAGAAAACTCAGGCATATCACCGTCTCAGGGACGATATCCCAGCTGAGGTGAAGAAGCTGTCGCCTGAAGGAGCTTATCTTTACATTCCGAGAAGATGCGGCTAAGGTCAACACCAGTTTCATCGACAGCAAACAGCTTGTCCTAGTGGAGGGAGTGAGTACTGCAGTGGGTTGAAGCCATGCTGTGTTACAACTGTGTTTGGAGCACTTCTGCTGTTAATAATTTGGAATTGCTGCATCTGTGTGTCTTGGTCATCATGTTTTGCATATCGATTTAACTAGATTTCTGCAAGAAAATAAATAGTTGCAGTAAATTCTCCTCCCTTATCTTATTTAGACCTGCTGGATCAACATCATGAGGTCTGTCTGACAACGATGATGAACAATGGCATTGTCTATCAGCTCAGCCCTAGCACCTTTTGGCATTTCATTTTGGTTTTGGCCTTGTTCTTTTCTGGAGGGCAAATAGAGTTTATATGTTTATGTATTTAGGGCATTGTTTGGTCTATTTTAGTCTATTTGAGTTGTATGGTCACTTTCCCGTTTGTGGTGTTAGTTTGCGATTGCCGCATGGGTTTCTGTGGCCCTTTCATTTGAAACCCTTCCCTGGTTAGGCATAGCATTGTGTCTGTTTTGGATGCTTTGAGCTTTTTGTTATTTTTGAAGTGTTGAGAGCAGTTCACATCTTTGGTACCGGGAAATCCCAATGACTGGTTTCCCTGTGCTTGTGGTCTTTAGTGTATTACCTGCCATCAATAACTGTTTGAAGATTGGGGTCTTAGTTAATTTTGATTATTGTTAGTGTCCTTCTTTTGAGGACATGCCTGGCGAATGCACAGAAAACTACCCCAAGGTGTTTGCCACTTGTGTGTTAATATGCGCTACCAGTCATGCTGAGATTGGATCTACCGATATACACACTGATAACAGAATTTTATGACCATCTACATAACAGTGGGAATAACCACCCTTGGTTTGGATAACACTAGTGAGACGTTGTGGCATGGTATCTGGAGGCAATGTAAGAGCAGGAGAGAATTTCTGTCTGCTACAGTGCTTAGTCAAGCCTTTTATATTGTACAAATGTTATCTGCTGTTTTTGCTTGACTGAGTCTGTTTTCTGCAGGAAAGTAAGAAGTCATCTCAAGATCTTTGTGGTCGGAATGATGGGAATGTGAAGGTTATTTTTCCAAGAAAGGATTTGCTTTCTTATCCCACGGATACCAACCCTGTCACTGTTAAAGCTGGAGACTATGTACTGGTGAAGGTGAGCTCTTACTTCAGTTTGCTACTCCTACATGTATATCTGTCTGTGTTGAGACTAAAACAGGAGCATGTTTTTACACACACACACACAGATATATATGAGCTGTATGTGTGGAATATTTATTCTGGTAAGCCTGGTCTGTGATATGTAATATACATGGCTGTGAAATATACTGTACAGTTGTGGCTACATTTCCATGATTATTGGTGACTACTCTCTCCTTTACAGATTATCTCAGCCAGCTCTCAGAGTCTGCAAGGCCACGCCTTCAGCCACGCCTCCCTGAGTGATGGACACCCCAGACGCCTATTGATGCACAGGCAGCTGCATATTAGCCTGTAGGTTCCACCTTCTTAGTATCAGGACTGGGTGGGAGTGTGTGTCACAGACCTATAGGTCTTCCCAGCTCCAGCTCTTGGAAGCCAGTATGCTCAGTGAGGAGTGTTCACTGCCTCAGTCACCCTGTCTCCTCATTATCAAGCTCCTTATGAGGTGATTCAGGCATGGTGAGGCAGAAAACCCCTGAAAATATGCAGGGAAGTTTCCTCAGAACTTGAGCTCACTGTTCCTGAAGTGCAGTTTGAAATGAAATAAGGCTTTTCATTTTTTCATTCATTCATTTATTCAGAATCATGTCTGACTCATGTATGACTCAGTGTTAAAGGAAAGTTTTAACACAGATTTTGTCTGGGTACACACTTTGCAAACTTCAAACTGCATGATTAGCAGACAGTATTGTAGCTATTCAAGTTTATGATCAATAATGTAAGGTAAGTGTGTGTTAACTCTGGGTGGGTCAGGGTGTATTCTCCCCTAAACATACTTCTGACATAATGATTTGTTTAAACACTACAATTCTCTATATCCTAATAATTGCTGCCACATTTTAATAACCTGCAATACACTGTAAATACAGCATTTGTAAGCTTTAAATTTACAAACATGAACAATCATACTATAGCAAATACATGATACTCATACCTGTGACATAGTGTTTTGAACAGACATTTGCTGCCACACCTGCTATTTTAGCAGGCTAAATAATCTGCCTTCTGAAATGCTAATATGCTTAATTTCATGCAAGTGCTAGTGTTCCTATTTGCTTGCTGATGTGCATGGAAGCGCCATATTATTATTATTACTATTATTATTATTACTATTATTGTTATTACTATTATTATTATTATTATTATTATTTTTATTATTTTTATTATTATTGAGTCACACTGCTATCAAGTTAGCTGGTTGCTCTTAACTAGTAGTGCGAACAGGACAGGGGACTTGGGGAAGACCCAAAGGGTGAGGTTTGTGTGTGTACATTCACAAGTACTGGTGCACAGCCACTGACATACATAAACACTGCTATCTGGATCTGGAATTTTTAACATTAATGTACAGACTATTCTTTCTCCTTAAAAAATTCATTATGGTAATAATTATGGCAGTGTATGTTCCCCTGCAAACAAATGCTAGGCTGCAGGCTGCACGATGCTGCAATCAACCAGCTGATGGCAAATCCAGACAGTGTTGTTATTGTGGCAAGAGACTTATTGTAAATGCATTGCCATTAATTGAGAGTCATTTTAAAAGATATTTACTCTCCCACTGCGCATACTCCCGTTTTCATAAATTGGTAAATATACATGTTGCTGCTTGTCACACAAACTTTTGTTGTACACAAGTAATAATGAGAAAAGGACTCATCATATGTTTTATGATATAGCTAAAGCTATGCATTTATCAGGAGGATTTAACACATTACAGAACACATCTAGTTAATCCTTTCCATGATTGACCCAAGGGCAGATAGCAATTATTTAAGTATTACTATGTTTTAATTTAATAATAAAAATGACCATATGAACCTTTTTGCTTTATATTTGTTTATATTCAGCTGCCTTTATAATGACAATTATTTATGACAATGACAATTTACAATACATTATCAGTGAGTGGTATAATTAAAGTAAAATCATTGTTAAATAAGTCTCATTCTTGTCTCAGATTCAAACACTACAAAATCTTGGTCTTTGCTTGAATGATTTTTTAATGGTCCTGACTACAACACTATCCTTTGATAAGCTTGGAAGTTGTACACTACTGTGAGAGGAAGTTACATTCAGCTAGGAAAGAACCAACAATCAAATAATATACACAGATTAAGATGGTCATTAAAGATCCCAAACTAAGATTAATGCACTAATTAATAAACTACAACTTGTTTGCAGGAGTTCATCAGTGTTTTATCATTGGCATAGGTAAAGGGGTTTTCAGGCACAAGTTAAAAAAGGCACAAGTTGTCAAAGCATAAGAATAATGACCATAATGATCATAAGAAAGCCTTTCTGAGCCAAAGAGCTGAATTAACAGGGAATAACAGGAGCACTTGCAAAACTGTGCCTAAGTGTATCCAGAAAGCACTGTTGGGCTTTTGTAGGAAAAAAAGGTTACACAAAGGTTACACTGATAAAACAGTTTAATCTGAACGAAGAATCAAGACCCAGGAGCTGTAAAAGAATAAGTTCATCTCTGCATTGCTCTCTATATAGGGGGAGTTTTACAACATTGGAGTGCACAAGAAACCCGCTTTTGCCCCGACACCATTTTCACTGCCACCTGATGAAAGCAACATGCTGTATATGGGCATCTCTGCCTTCACTGCCAACTCAGCAGGCTTTGTGTACAAAAATGCAGGAGCACTCAGACTCAGAATCACAGATGACATGGTGAGTTTAAACCACTCCTTGCCATCACTGAGGGAAAGGTGTGGATGTGGTTACCTTACAAGACCAGGCTATTTAGTTAGAAGACTGATGAAGAAGACTGATAACTTTATACTGTTCTCCCAGTGCACATTAATAATCCCTTAATAGTGTAATAAATGAATGGACAAATAAATGATCAACAGTCCCTGAAAATGAAACAAACGTTTATCCTTCCAGATTCCCAGAGCCTCTCCATATCGTCTGAACACCAAGACATTTGAAGCCTTAATTCCGCAGGTATAAGAGATCACTTTCTGTATTCATCACACAAGCATGCAGAAACTGCTGATTTTATATTCTCACATAGGTTTCCTAACACAGTAGACTTTGAATCTTAAAGGAATAATAAGGTTTAAAGAGTAACAAATAATATGATCTCATTAGCAACACAACCATATTTAGATGAAGAATTTCCGAAAAGAACAACATTTCACATGATGATGCTTGGATGAAATGTGTTGAAAACAATGAGTACTTTTACTTTTGGTGCTAAAGGCACTTGCAAGTACACCTTACACAGATTGATGGTGGTAGTATAGTTGGCATTCAGTTAAATCAATTAAACTTTGGACAGGGGTAGATTTGTCCTTCATACTGTTATTCAGCACAGGTAATAGCCATTTTGGGACTTTGTATCACTTTTGGGAGGCTGCTGTGTTCTCCTTAAAGTACCCAGGTTGAAGAGTGCTGGGCCCAGGAGTATTATCACCTGCTCCTGCATTTCTGCCGATGAAATAGTGAGACGGATCCACATCCTGCCTGCTTATTGGGGACGTACTGTTCTAGCAGCTCTTCGTCATCTGTCCATGCTCATACCATGGGTTGCTGTACTGTTTCCATGCTTATGTGGTACTCTTTCCGCAGGATGCTATGGAACTTTTGGTGCTCCCTGCTCCTCTCTGGCATTTGTAGCTTGACCTTCCTGGTGATTTTTTTGCAGTCCACGTCACTTTGCCAGGAGCTTCCTTTTGCTGATTAGCAAAAGCAGGAATACCTCCTGTCCTGCCAGGCTTTTGCAGTCATATTAGGCACATTGACTGCTCCGCTCTTACCTGCTTTCTATATCTTATGTTTGGGCTACTTGTGGAAGTGACGTGAAAGCAGTGTTATATTTATGTTAGTGTGGAGTTTGATATCTTGTGGAATTTCCACCACGCTGTTAGTATCATGGCCACCCACAAATTGTTGATCATGAATGTTCTTTAATTGATTTGACTGATAAATGGTAAGTCTGACTTTTAGATCATATAGAACACCACAGACAACTGTTTGGCACATCACTGTTAAACCTCCTGATTGCAACCCGGGGCATCGTGAACTGTACAACATGACCCTCAGACAATGATCTCTGAGTGAATGTGATAAATATAATCATCTTCATATCATCACTTTCTCTACAAGTTCAGTGGAAGAGACGTCAGTGAAAGGGAGTTTTAATACCCTATCCATTTTTAACTTTAATAAAAAAGAGACGGAAAAATTCCAGAAAGTGAGACAGAGAAAGGAAACTAGACTTTAAAATGGTGCTGCCCTCTTGACTTACAAGTGTAGATTATTGAAATTATTACAAATGTCTGACGCCAAAAGGGATTGTGTCAGTGTTTCACTACTCAGTATTGCATTTGGTAGACAGTATAAACAATTAGACTATGGTTAAAAAAATCACAGAAATAAAGCAAACACCAATATAATCTTGAACCACCTAGTGCCAGGAAACATTAGATTACTGGAACAAAATCAGACAACTAGCAGAACAACTTTTTAACCAGTGATGCAGATGCACTTTTAGTGGATTTATTTATCTGTATTTCAATCCACTAAAGTTTTTCATTTGATCTAACATTACATTTAAGACCGACGTCCTGTTACGTCTCACAGAAGATTCCACTGATCAAGCTGCTACTTACCCATCCTGGTCCTGGAGTACCTTTGCTCTGTACACTTTAGTGATGTCTTTGCTACCAACAAGCCTATTTTAATCCATCAGATAGTAACCAAACGCTCCTTTGCTGCAGAGCACAGAAATCATTCAAATTTGCAGTCAACAGATACATCTGCTCCAGATTTTGGATCAGTGGACTAGGCTGGAACTGCACATATACTGTATATGCAAAATTCAAAATACGGGGAGTGGTTGGTGTCTTTTGCAATCAAATCTGAATACTATGGAATTCGTTTCACATTTGTTTAATTTGACAGATTTTAAATGGATAATGGACATCACTAGACAAAAAGGAATAAACAACTATATGAAAAGGAACAAAACCAAAAACAAAGGAAGACTTTAACACACTTGCCCAAACAAGCACTAAATCTGACAAAAATAGATCAACCAATGACATAGCTGTGAAGGAACATATTAGCCATTGTTTTCTTGTCATCAACAGTAATTTTAACTGATTGTTAACATACTGTTCAAGTCTTCAACTGATTTGCTCCCAACATACGAATGGGTACAAATATGGTTCATTACCCAGCTGCACAAATTGCTTCTGACATACTGGGCAGCTACAGGGTTCTTCTCCCGTGTGGATTCTGACATACTGGGCAGCTACAGGCTTCTTCAGTTGTGTGGATTGTCTTCTGCTCCTCCATGTGGCCTGTTTCACCAAAGCCCTTCCTGCAGTATTTGCAGCACTATGGCAAGCGGACACCCTTGTGTGAGCGTTTAGGTGCTTCTCAAGAGTCTGGGCAAGTTTGAAACACCTGCCCCAAACATCACTGACATTATTTCTTGTAGGTGATTAGCCACGTGTTTCTCTAGCCACAAGTACTTTTTGATTTATTTGTTTTTTTAAATAGGTAATTTTATATATAATGGCAACAAATGACATTTTAAGTTTTATGACAAAACGTGCAAACAAGCTGGCCTGAGAGGTGTGTAGCGGGATATGACTCAGTGCGTCTCTGGTGCTGCTTTTGATGAGTACAGTGTCATGAGTGTGTCTGTCCAGCGGTGCAAAGAGGGGATACAGCAAGGCATGGCATGGTGTTTATTCATTCGTTTGCATAGAAAATGACGCCTTTTCACATTGTGGAACTACAAATATGGCGGTCTTTTTTGTGCGGCGTAGTAATGACATATGTTGTGGAATTTTGAACAAACAGCAAGTCAGACGTGATTAAGAGAGTAATTTAATAAGAAAAAGAATAAAATAAATGTTTGGCTCTCCTCAGGTAGGGAGCCCCGAGTATACAAAACCGTGGCTAGTTATACTACTCCTGTGCTGTCTTTAACCAATCATCTTTTCTTAAGCAGCTCTTCTTTCCTTTGTTGCTGTGGCTATAAGCCAATCAGCTCTCAGCTTGGTTTTTTCCACAAACCAACCCAAACTGTCTCCAAACAGTGTGGGTTGTGTGTCAAGTTGACCTTGATGTTAACAGTTCCTGATACATGTTCAACTTAACAGCAACAGGCGGATACAAATGTGCAAACAGCATTATTAATTTAAGAACAAAAGGATCAGTGTGATTTTATATGAATCACATAATACATAGTTTCGTATCATTTTCCATCACACGTAAAAACAGAGTCTCACCGTATTGTCGGGCAGGAGGATCTGGACTCATTTATTACTTAATATCTTCCCCCATCTAGCGGTCATTAGAGGTTAGTCTTGAATTGATTTCTGTCGTGCAATATTTTAGATATAAATGTTTACATTTTCTATTACAGAACACGGCAAAGTATAGTCAACCAGTTCTAACCTTTTGAGAAAAACTTTAACTTCAAAGTAGGTGAATCTATTTACTTAGATTGAACCAATCGGATCACAGTTTATTTACATAACATCAATGCTTTGAGTGCTTTAGATATAAGGACATCATGGCGATCTTTCTGCTCACACCTCAGTCAGTCTATAATTCTGTACTATGTGTTTCTATAGCTTCCAACTTTCACGAGTTTCTTGAATCTGTGGAGAAAAGTGCAGACTCAGGTACTTTCTTATTTGTGAACTTTTATACATTTTATGTAATTTATTTATCATCTATAATGTTTTATTACTTTTCATTTATAGATATAAGGACACAAAAACAGTTCATATACTCAATGAATTGTTACAAGATAATCTTTTCTAGAGAATGTTTACCATTTGTTAAAAGACTGATTTATTTCTAAAAGTTTATGCAGTGTGTTAATTTGTCACATGGAGGCAGAAGGGGTGAATCTGATATACCCCTCTTCCATCATCAATTATTCATCGAGTCCTCCAGTGGAGCTTGTACAACGAAAGAAACGCATACAGCGGTCACCGGCGGTTCTAAGTTACATCTAAAGAGGTCTAGGCCTATACACACTGTTCCACCTGAGGTAATAAAATGTTTTGGGGTAAAGGTATTTTCATGAGGCGATCTGTGATCTAATTATAATAGGCTTTGAAGCTCTCTGCAACAGGTGCAGAATGGTGCAAGACTGTGTTTGAAAGCATAAAGAGGAATAATGTTTCTGGGGTATCTTAAGGCCTTTGTGGGTCTGTAAGTGCAGAGCAGAGGCTCTGATGCAGGTGGTTTCAAGGCCTCTGTGGAAGTCTACGGCAGATGACTCTGGACTGTTCCCGTGAGAAATAGCTTCCTAAGTATTGGGAAAGATCCCGGCTTTTAAAAGACGTGAAAGCCTCTTCGAGAGTTCTGTGGCTAAGCAAGGTTCATTATCTTACCATAAGAGCAGGGTGATACTGACCTGCAACATCATCTTGCAGGTGTTTGATGGTATGAGTTGAGATCATCTTTGTTAAAAACAAATAAAACAACAACAAAAAAAAAAAACAGGAAAATCTTCCAATAGGATATACTGGGGTCAAGCTTCAATTTGTACAATGATAGATCTCAATTTGCATATATTGAATAATGTATGGTTGAACACAGTGGTTGAGATTTCAAACACCAGTATGTAGAGAAGGTGTGGCAATCACATAATCAGTTGTGAAAACTGGATAAAAATGTGTGTTCCTTGTGTGATTATTAGACATATTCTGGACTATGCCTCGTTTGTATGTAACGCTGAGCTCAAAATAAATAATGGACCTACTACTCTCTTCAATTAATTCTGCATCTTTATTTTCTGTTTAAAGAGGACTTAATAAAATTACTGGAATGTGGGCAATATCTAGTAACACAGTGCCGAGTCTGCTAAACGTAGATCCCAGCCTTTTATATGGCCTCTTCCCTTTAATTCTACTGACTATAATTAATGTAAACCTTGTCGATTCTGGTGTTTGCTGTATAGAGGTAGCGAAAACTTTGCTAAAACAATGAAAAATATGCATCCTGTGAAAAGTTTATTGAACAATATAACATTGTTCCTTACCCAGAGCCATAACACGTCATTGATGGAAATCACACTGATGTGAGGGCGGTATGGGCCAACTCAACTGTATTTCCTGATTGTTTTATTCTGCAGGAGGATGTGGTCCAAATATTTAAAAAATCACAGGTTTGTTTAAGAGGACATAGTCGAACAGTTTGGGCTTACTGTTATTTTAATACTAGTGGTAACTATTAGTAAATACAACAATCTGACCATCCTCATACTGCATTGAAGGGTGATGGGGTGATGGTACCAGATGATGTTTAGGTATGTGGTTATGTTCATTTATTTTTGTTCCTTTATATTCACATATTTTGCAAGTGCGTATGTTATTGAGTTTAAAACCATCCATATATTATGCAATTATAGAAAATACAGAAACTGCATGAGACTTCTCTTGACTTGCTAGAAGTTCAGACTGTAGCAAGCTTAGCATTAGTAAATGGAATAGGTGTCATTTTAAGGATTCATTTAAAGTATTCATGAGGTATTTCTCCTAACATCGATGTATCGACAGTACCAATAAAATAAATAGCATAACAAGAATTACAGGTGTATAATAGTGTAGTTACCCACAATGGTTGAAGTGTTTGAAAAGAGTTGTATAAAAGAATAGTTGGTTGGTTCGTGGCATAAAGTCATGAAACGGTGAAATGAGGTCATAAAAAGAGTGTTTACAGGGGAAAGTGCTTTAACATTGAATTAGACAAACTAATAACATAAAACAAGGGAGTTTAGAGATTCTGTGTCCTTTCGTAATGATTTGTGCATATGGCAGGCTGCTGCAAAGGATCCTGGGTAAGCTTCAGCAGACCTCAGTGTAAGATATATTAATAATATTAATCATAATAATACTATTCAGAGGTTACTTGACTAGTAATCAGAATGTTGCTAGTTCAAGCCCTACCACTGCCAAGTTACCACTGCTGGGTCCCTGAACAGCAATGAATCCTCAATTGTATTATTAATACAATCCAATACACATGCCTAATGCTCAGCTGTCAACTGCAAAAACTGACATTCTGAGCATTCGAACAGTAAGAGGAACAAAAAGAAAGGAGTGACGGACTGTACACGTCTCAATCATTTAGCCTTTTTACATGTTGTTTTAGTTTACTGCAATCAAGGCCTGAAACTGGAGTCTACAGACCAGGCAAAAATATTTAAAATATTTAATGCGTTTTTATTTTTTCAGTTTCAGTGTTTCAATGAGACTCAGGAGACTCCAGCATATGCAGAAGCTCCGAGTTGTCGATCTCCAGGCGCAAACCCGTCCCTGCAAGTTTGGGGTGCATGTTCTGGATCACGGGAAACAGACCATCCATCACCCAACATCTGCTTCTGCTCCTGCGGAGGTTCCAGATCCAGCACGGAGGCAGTGAGAGGTTCCTGGCCCAGAGATTGGTCTGCAGCCGGCCTGATGGTACTCGGCATGTATTGGAAATGCTGTGGTTGTATGCTGTGCGTAGCCCAGGGGGTGCTGGGGTGGAGCTGTGCCAGTTGCCTGCTCGGGTAGCAGGCAGGCCAGTTCTGAGCTTGTGGAATGGCTTCCATGTTGTAGCTGGAGGGCGGGGCAGGCTGGTAGGGGTTGAGCACGAGGTTGGGCAAGGCACTCACGCTGGCCGTGCGCTTCATGTACTTGTTGGAGAGATGGGCCTGCCGCTCCTCCTTGCGCTGCGCCAGAGCCACGTACAGCGGCTTGGTGCCTACAACGCTCCCATTCATCTCCGTCATGGCCGTGGCGGCCTCCTCCGGCGAGGAGAAACACACGAAGCCGAACCCTTTGGAGCAGCCGCCCTCCATCATCACCTTGGCACTTGTGATGGTCCCGAACGGAGAGAACTCCTTACGTAGACGCGCGTCGTCCAGACCGTCGTCTAGGTTCTTAACGTACAGGTTGTCTCCCTGGTAGCGAGTCATACCGTCCTGCTTTATCTGCTCAAACTTTCGTTTCAGCCCTGTCTGCCTCTCGCCTTTCTTCTGGGCATAACCCACATACACCTTCTTCCCATTCAGCTCCTTCCCATTTATCTCATACACAGCCCTCTGGGCATCCTCGTGCCTCTCGAAGTTCACAAAGCCAAAGCCCTTGGACTTGCCGCTCTCGTCGGTCATGACGCGAGCGCTCAGCGTTTGGCCGAACTTGCTGAAGATCTCCTTCAGCTTGTCGTCGTCCATGTCCTCTCCAAAGTTCTTGATGTACACATTGGTGAACTTTTTGGCCCTGGCCCCCATCTCAGCCTCACGCTCCTTGCGAGACTTGAAGTGCGTATCCAAGTGAGCGGAGGGTCATCGCGTCCCTGCAAATCCGTACGGAGACTATTGGGCCAGCAGGACTGAATTTCTCGTATAGCATTTCCTCGGTAATATCTGAAGGTCTCCGACGTACAACGAGGCCATCGGATAACTTGGAGCACATGGATTCATCTTCGTGAGCCAAATGATCTAACTACACGAATTATAAAACAGTTTTTCAAAATGAACCAGCATTCAACAGTGCCAAAATGTTTAATGGAAGAATTTAGCTTCATAATGGAGATCAACCACAACTTGCTTTTTATGTAACAGTGGACGTTCTTTTAAAAAACAATTAACCGAACGCGTTAATAGCGTGAATGCGAGGCTTGGGTCTATTTTAGTCTATTAACTATACTAGGCTTTAACAACGCCTAACATTTCAATATATTAGCTAGTTAAAGCATTTTTCGAAAATCGTCCATATGCTGGTCACACTGGATCATTAAATAAATACTAATAGTTTGATAAACGCAGCAACCTTCATTTTCATTAGCCTAATGCTAGACAACATAAATCGCATTAACGTTAGTTATTGAATGTATCAAAAGTAAACATTTAGAAGGCCTAAAAAATCTAATATGTAAATCATAACTAAATATTTTATTTAAAGTACGTGCGAAATATTGAAAATTTATAAATTTGTTTTTGCTTTACCCCCCCGCCCCCGACCATCGGAGGACTTTTATATATATATATAAACTTATCGGAGGAACTTTATATATATATATATATATATATATCTTATAGCTAGATAATAAAAGGCCACCACATTAACTTTTCAAATGCAAGCCTTCTTTTACAGTAAAACAAAAAGATTCTAATATTTTTCTAATTATGCATACTATCCCTTCTATCAGAACAAATTAGAGCTGCATCTAAAGATAATTTTCATTTTTTATTCTGTTGATTTTTAATGCAAATTAAATAATTACTGGCTATTTCACACAGCCCTAGTAGTATGTGTTAAGTGCTAAGATACCTCTTTACTCTGTGCACTTCACTGTTTCCTTCCCTTTATAGGCTTATAGACTACCACACCGCTGTGGAACTCACAATAACTAACGCGCCTTTTATTGGTGCGACTTCCTCTTTAAATTTTACACAATCAATATTCTTATGTGTTTCCCTACTTTGGCACAGGTGTCTGTTCTTGAATGGTGAGTATTGTGTGAGTAATGGTGAGTATTTTGAATTGTGTGTTTTTGCTCTGCATTTTGTTCATCAGGATGTGCAGTTCTTAAACATGCCGTTGAATATTTGCATATAAACATGTCTAGCATGCATATAACTGGCAGTTCATAACGGACTAGACAATGACATTGTATTGTTGTTTTAGCTTTATGCTCTTTAACATTAGAATATAGATGAAACGGTAAATACGAGATCAAGTCTAGAATGTCAGTCTTAATTGGAGTGTATATAGAACTCTCGCTATACTGGGTAAGCCATACAGTCATCAGTCCATTTGTTTAAAATGTTCTTTGATGTGAAGCTCATATTATTTTTCCCCCACTTACGCAGAACTTGACTGTGAAAATGTCTGTTGGAAGAATACAACAGGGGAACTCTCAGTTGTACTTCACATCACTGACACTGTGTAGACTTTAACTAATGTACAGTTGTGTAGATTTACAGTTGTGTACAATTAGAGCAAGTGACCTAAGCAACATGTATTGCATACTCAGTTTGCCTTAACCAACCTATCACTTCATCATGGTCAGAATATTTGCTATAGATATTTGCTATAGATACATGTAATGCTTCAGCAGTGCTACTAGTTCTAATACACTCAAACTAGTGCACCAGAGTGGGTGATGTTAATGGTACTGTTAGAAGCAAACCTACATGACTGGGGTTGGGCTTCCACACACTGTCCCTTTCTCCCAGTTCACCGAGCGGAAACGACTTGTTCTCAGCCTGGTTGGCTGGGTTAAGAACACAAGCAAGCGGACAGTCGTGGGGCGGGTCCAGGGGCCGTGACATCTTGTCAATGAGAAGTGGCTACTGTATGCTGTGCACCAGGATGCCTTTCCATTGAGGATGTCTTTTGTGATACCTACAGAGTGCATAAGACTAGGTGAGAGGATTCCCTTAGCAGCTGAATACATTTGGTTATTTTCTGGTACCTTGTCCCCCCCGTCTCTCTTTGTGTTTGTACGGCAGGATACGGCAGAGCCTACGCAACAGGACACCTTTCCAGTGAGGACATCTCTCGTGACAGCTGCGGAGTACACGATTGTAGACAAGTGAGAGGATTCTGTTGGCAGCTGAATACATTTGGGGGTTTTTTTCTGGTACCTCGTCTCTGTCTCTCTCTGTGTTCGCATGGCAGGGACCGCCACATGCTACGCACCAGGATTGCTTTCCAGTGAGAGCATCTCTTGTGACCCCTAAGAAGTGTGCAGTTGACGACAAGGTGAGAGGATTCCCTTAGTTGCTGGACCTACTTAATTCTTCCTTTCATTCCTTGCCTAATATTCCATGAATTCAACTTTATTTTAATGGATGTGTTCATAATGTATGGTTCAGGTTATGCAGATACTTTGAGAGTTGCTTGAATTAGTCAACCTACTGAATTCCCCACAAACAACAATATGAATAATTAATTGACATTTATAACTTTTAACAAAGTAGCAGCTACTTGTGAGTTATATGAGTTTGTACTTCATTAGCTCTATTTGTATCACATTATTCACGTTACAATTGTAATAGTAATAGTAAACGTTCAATCGTAATAGGGCAAATTGATTTGACACAGGTCCTTGGCTATAAGTACCTAAGGTCCTGCTTTGAAAATAATATAGTACAACACTGGATGATTTTACTACACTTTTATTCATATATTCAATGTATTTACATTATTTTAGAGAATACTATATTAAAGAAGTAAGTTATATAGCTCCAATATCATCATGTAGTTTCATATTAATTACAGTCCATAACTGTCTGTGGTTATATTTCAACTGGCCTTTTTACAGTAACAGCAAAGCTATATAGTGGGCTTCATGGGCTTCCCCACATCTGTGTTTTTAAACCTTTTGGCAGTACTTTGTGTGACTAATATCCTGCCTTTTTATCCCTCACTCATGTCTTGCTCAGGTGTCAATATGTCAAACAACTAAATTAGTGTTCTATTATTTTCTTAGTTTGTACAAGAAGTATAAATATGTAGCTACCTAACATTTATAATGTGTATTGTTCTTATTTTGTGAACAAAACCAGGTTAAAACATTTAAATGTAAAAACAGGTTTGACACTGCTTTGGATCTAGTGAAAAACCTAGAAGCTGTCAACACCATCATCTGAGCAGGCTCCATTTAACACAAAGAGAGACAGAGGCGATGTACCAGACAAAAACCAAATGTATGCAAATCCTAAGGGAATCCTTTTACCTTGTCTTCAATTATGCACTCCATAGCTGTCGTGAGAGACAGCCCCACAAGAAAGGCGGCCTGGTGCATGGCATGCAGTGGTGCCTATCATACGAACACAGAGAGAGACAGAGACGAGGTAGCAGACAACAACCAAAGGTATTCAACTGCTGTCAGGTCTTTCTCAGTAAACTGCAGAGAATGAAGTACAGGGCAAGGACTTGAACATGCACATGTCCTTGCCTGAATACAGACACTTTGCCTGAAAGACAATTGCCTCACAGGTTTGTTCCGAAATGACTTCCCTTATGCATTAGCTAATAGCCGGCACACGTGCACAAGTGTTAATGTTCAACTTTCATTCAAGTGTAAATGGATTCTGTGACTTGAACAAGTCTACTCTAATAGAGAAACTGCTCACCGCACTACAATAAGTGCACAAGGTGTAATGAACTTGCTATGAGAATGATCTCAGTAATGAACTCAAAAAGGATAGGCTCAGAAGTGTTGATTTTTTAAAGTAGGAAGGATTTTGAGTTTTCATCCTTGCCAGGAGAACCAGCTAGCCTAACCTGGGATAACAGCCAATGCACAGAATCACAGCTGGGGGAAACAGATGTGACATGTCAGTTTAATTGGCAAGGCTCAAGGCAACAGGGTCCTGTCCCTTGACTTAGGTTGATCTAGAGGTATTTCAAGAAACTTCTCAAGCACATGTTAGTGGCAAAGTAACAATATTTTCACTTGAACAGGGACCTCAGATTAAAAGTCTGATGCTCTACTAACTGAGCGATTCAGGATAGAAGCAAAGCTTCTTAGCTACTTCAGGAAGGATTCAGGACACAAAAAATAAGTCTCAAGCTTTGATATGGTATCTGTGTGCCAGTCTTCTCAAGCGACACAAAGGCCCACATGGTTTGGTTTGTTCATCCTCCCCAATCCAGGGCATCGTAACTGACATGACATGTTAAGAGCTTTCTAACAGTGAACTCTTTCAGTGAACTATCGAATGGGGAATGATGAAACATCTGTCAGCTAACTCCTTTGGCAGTGTAGTGTTAAAGCATGTAGTATATAAAGTTTGCATATTATGAATGCTCTTCTTCTCCTCTTAAAACTCTGTAGCTCTGATGGCAAAGGAGAGGCAGAGGCACTTTGCCCGAGCCCATGCTAATGGGCAGCTTCCAAGGCAGATGAATCCAGTCTACCTCCAGCCTGCGGGTGGGTTCTTCATCCATAACTGTCTATTTTCATAGATTGCAGAATGTATTTGAAACAGTGTACATCTGTCATTTTAGTTCAACTTTAATATTTTGTCTTCCTTATAATGTAAATTTGCTCTTTTCATTCATTTTTAACATTTCATTGTTTCATTTGTTTACTGTTTAAATCAACCATATTTGACTCGAATTAATTGTTTTGTGTCGTCTCCCGCGCCCCCCACGAGACAGTGATGTGTGTGGACTCCTATGGGCCGGCACCCTTCCCTTGCGGAATCGCTGTGGCACCCTCGCATGTGGTCGGCCATGTTAGTGGTGCTGTAGAGGCACCGCCCATAAAGATCTTTCAGCATCCCACAGGTGTGCTCCTTACCAATTTGCTATGTATGATAAAGAGGGGAAAAAAGAAAAAGCTAATTAAATTGATGTTTTTAAGGCCTGGTGGAGGTACACAGCCATCAGCCTTCTCCACATGTGCTGACTGCCAATCCATCCATACGTAAGATACTCTAGATTTTTAGTACTCTTTGTAGCTGGGAAAATCATAAACAAGTCATTATCATCCCTGGTGTACAGTAATGGAAGCAAGCAGTCTTCAGTTTCATGCCATATGTGTCCACAGCAGGTGCAAGCCACTGGCACTCGACGCCGATGCCCTTCTGTATGCAGAATGCCGGTCTCCATACCAGCGAGTCCCCTCGGCTGCCTGGAAACATTGGAGCATATTATACCAACCAGGAGCTCTACTGGCAGCAGGTCTACTGGGAGTGGTACAGGCAGACGTACTATTCTCACCTGTCCAGCCTGGAGCAATGGCATATGGCCTGCCACCAGAACCACCTGCAGAACATAGCCAAGCAATAGCCGCCGACTCCACCACCGCAGCTGCGGAAGAGAAAGAGGAAGGCCTTCTCTGGAGATGACGGATCATTCTCTAACTCCAGCTCAGAGTCGGAGGCACATGCTGATGAGGGCCAACCTCCAAGCAAAAGGCCACGCGAGAACCTTTTCGGTGAGGAGCCACTGGTGTGTGATGCAGTGGTAACTAAAGAGGGAGAAGCGTTCTTCTCCGACCAAATCCTAGGCCTGCTGGAGGGGATTCCTGGCATTCTGGATCTGGCTGCAGAGATGGGCTTCTCGGTCTGAAGTGCTGTGGACCCTGGACTGTAATTTTGTATATATATTTTTCCCTGTTTTGTAAATTGTAAATCTCTGTTTTGTAAATAATTTTTTTTGGTGTTGGAAGTTGTATTAAAATTTATTTTTAATGTAATTGTTTTTCAGATCTTATTTATTTAGGAACGAGTCATAGTTCATTAAATATACTTTGTTTATTACCTTATTTAAAATATACACGCAACCCAATGACCTTGTTTGCAAAGTCTACACATATATTGTCCCCTAGTTTTACAACGGGTTTTACTCTTTCTGCTTTTTATCTTCAGAAAAAACCGAACCACATGTCCTGTACTATGCAATTTTTGAATGTACTCCTTGCATAATTTGTACATTAAGAACTAATTCTTATTTGCAAGTAAATGGCATAAATATAAATGTAAGTACCAGAAGACCCTTGTAGAAAATGGGGAAAGGAAGAAAAAAAAGCTTACAGTAATGGGCCATCGAATCCAAAATGTTTGACACCATTTTCAACAAATAGCATTCAGGCAGACGAAAATCTCGACAGCTCATTTGCCATGAATGGTCACTACAGAGACGGGGCGGGCCACGCGGAACACATTAACGAGCCCTGTTGCGCGCGTGCTGTTTACCTGTTGCTATTGCAGAGTGCACTTCAGTTGCTCGGTTTTTGGGCAGTTTACTTCGTGATTTTGTTTTTGCTTTTGATAAAACGTTTTAGTGGATATCTTTATCACAACCATGGAATGGAAACGACTTACACTGGCTGAAGTTGATGAGAACTTCGTTTAGATTTAGTGATGAGGAAAGTTAGAGTGATGACGCTTCCATGGCTGCAAGCATGGACTCAGAGGGCGAAGTCGCGTTTGTCCATGGAATCGACGCCGTGCTCGATATGCCGTAAGTATATCATTCACTTTTGCGAGATTGTTGGGTTGGCTTGAGAGAATAGATACTATATATTTACCCCAACATAATCTTTTAGCCTATTGGCACTGAATCTAATATCGTTTAGCAAGTAGTTATGGTGCGTAGCATAATATTGTAGCCTGTTACGCCAATATGATTTAGCCAGTGTACTAAAGTTGTAAGTAATATGCAATAAATAGTAATGTAAGTGTAACTACTACATATAATAATTTAGCCTTATTTCTCATGACAATTTGATGTTTGTGTTTATTTTCATGGTACATATTGTACTCATTTGGCTATGTTATGCTGTCTTTGTCTTGCAGTGAAGCAGATCAATCCTAGCCTACCCCATATGGAATGTTTCACACCTTTTGTGACCCACTCCCAGGGAACAATCAACTTCTACCATCCCACAATCTATGGACACCCATGAGGGTGCCTGCTGGAAGACTGGCTAGTCACAAAGGCAGCAGAAGCACAAGCCCACCTCAAGCAAAGAAAGGAGTGTCCATACCGTCACCTCCGACACCCGGCAACACCTTCCACACCTTAGTTGGGCAACAACCTCATGCCAGAGCAAGGAAGACAAGATCAGCTCCAGGGGAAAGAGCACAGCGTCAGCACCAGCTACTGCACAGGAGGACAGATGGCGCGACACCTGGGAGGAAAATGAGCAGCCTGCCCCATTGAATTTTCATCCTAGGAGTTCACATGGATTTTTAGACAGTCTACAGCCCTTCCAACATCTTCCAGCTGTTCTTTAGTCAAGAGGTGATCCAAACCCTATGCAACAATACTAACCGATTTGCAGCTTGGAGAAAAGGGGATAACATGAAGAGGCCATGGATGGATGAAATGCTGATGAAATGCTTCTTCATCTCAGCATAAAGATCTATCTTGAACTGGCGAAGCCTTCGGCTATTGGGGACCTGTGGAGGAAGGATCACTTGCGTAGCCACGTGTTTCCTCCTTCTGTGGCTGAGGAGCGGTATGAAGCCATCAGTGCATACCACTGACGTGCAACAGAAAGCCTCACATGGGAGGAGGACATGTTTGCACTGCAAGATGAGAACAATGTTCATGTGCAGATTTTGCAGTGTTCCACTCTGCATAGATGCATGATCAGAAGTGCGCTTAGGGACATTACATATTGGCACAGATTTGTAAATACTTTGAGGTTGTTGTTTTTTTATAGGTTTGCTGTGTTCTATTTTTGCCTCCTAAAATCCAACCCCTCGTCCACATCGTAGGAGGTGCTAACAGCACATTGCATGCATAGTGTTTGCAATTGTGCTGGCTAACGGGCGCACTGCTGTGGACGTGTTTAAAGCATTTATGAACTGTTTCCTCTATAAGACTTTGAAGTCCAGTGTAGTGCTGGAAAGGTTTTGTGTACGTTTTTACATTTTGGATGTATTATTTGCGTTTTGTTTTACAAGACCCTGGTGAATCAGGAAATGTATTGAATTACTGATTTTGCATCCCCAGCATCCACATCCACGTTGGATAACCCCAAAATAAAAGGCATTTTTGTTAGCTTTTTTCCCCGTATGTTTCATGTTACCAATTGGAGCCTAAATGATGGAAAGAAAAGCCTGGATGTAAATGAATGCCTTTTCCCAAGGGTCTACTTTAATTTACATCCTGAAGGGTCTTTGTGCTATATGTAAAACTTTAGATAACTAGTGTTATCACGGGACGCTCCTCCCCACAAGTCACGTGTTCCGGCCTGCCGCGTGCAGGGGGGTTTACTTTTGTTTGTGGCCACACCCCCGTGAGGGCACGCACCTGTACAGGGTTTAGCGTCAGTGTTCGTTGGGCTATTTAAACCCCTGTCGGTGCTCCCCTCACTGTTGGTCATTGTTTGTTAGCGCCTGTGCTTAATGTCAATGTCCACGTTCATGTAGCCCTTGTTAATGTTTGTTTAGCTGTTCTGTCTATGTATATTGTCTTCGGTTACGTGTGACTTGTCCGTGTTAATTGTAGAAGTCACGTTATCCGTTACTGTTATATGTGAGTGCCACAGTTACGTTGCGTGTTAATAAATGAATTTCACAGTCACGGGAGTCTGTGCGTCCTGCTCCAGGCCCTTCGGCACTCAGGCATTCGTCACAGGTGGTAAGGTGGAGGTGTACAAATAGATTCGAAAGGATCTTAAAATTGGAAAGTAAGAACTAATTCTTATTTGTAACTACCAGAAGACACTTGTAGAGAAGGGGGAGAGGAAGAAAAATGAGAAAGAAATAACAAAATACAACAAACAAGAAGCGTTATATAACAAGAGTTAACAAACAGAAGCTACGTGACTTGAACAGAAGTAAAACATTTACAGGTATTATTAAAATTGTCTTTAAGTAAGCCCTTAATAGCAGTAACACATGCGGATGTATCCAGCCTTTGGGTGCAGCCGACTGACGTGACAACAGGCCAAAGGATGAGTTGGATTTACTGTGGGCTTTACTGTGATGCAAAGGGAGGATGTCTTACTTGTCCACAGAAACTGCAATAACTGACTTAAAAAGGGGCGTGAGTATACAAGAAGAGTTTCATAAAGATGTATAAGAGAGTGGGTGTTTCCCTTTTCACATTCACACATGCTATTGGTGATGGCAGGATGGATGGCTCAGAATAAGGCCTCCATGCTCTGCACTGCATTCACATACTATCTGTCTTGTGTTTTTATTGAGAAGACATAGTGTCTAGAATCCTGAGTGTATAGTCAAAAATACTGCAAAAAACATCCAGAGTTAATGACATTTGTATTATTTCAATCTAGACAAACTAAACAAAGAAGAATGACTCCAACCAAAACAGTCTCTATGGAGCAAGCTGATGGAGGTTATTGAAGCAGCCTGTTTAATGTAGTGTTTTTGTTCAAAAATGAAGAAATGGTGACATCACGTGTGTACTAAGCAACTGCGGAATGTTTGGTTTCGAATGTTTGGAGCTCAGTTTGAGTTTTGAAAAGCACAGATCTGGTCAAACCTTGATTTTGCTCTGCAATTTACTTTTAAGAAGCTGTCAATTTTTCATATTAACTATGAACACAGGACACATTTATGCTTCCTCTGGGCACCCGTTTTGCGGTTTTCATTCAGGCCATGGCCAGGAGAGGCAGAGGCACTTTGCCCGAGCGCATGCTAATGGGCAGCTTCCAAGGCAGATGAATCCAGTCTACCTCCAGCCTGCGGGTGGGTTCTTCATCCATAACTGTCTATTTTCATAGATTGCAGAATGTATTTGAAACAGTGTACATCCGTTTCTGTCATTTTAGTTCAACTTTAATATTTTGTCTTCCTTATAATGTAAATTTGCTCTTTTCATTCATTTTTAACATTTCATTGTTTCATTTGTTTACTGTTTAAATCAACCATATTTGACTCGAATTAATTGTTTTGTGTCGTCTCCCGCGCCCCCCACGAGACAGTGATGTGTGTGGACTCCTATGGGCCGGCACCCTTCCCTTGCGGAATCGCTGTGGCACCCTCGCATGTGGTCGGCCATGTTAGTGGTGCTGTAGAGGCACCGCCCATAAAGATCTTTCAGCATCCCACAGGTGTGCTCCTTACCAATTTGCTATGTATGATAAAGAGGGGAAAAAAGAAAAAGCTAATTAAATTGATGTTTTTAAGGCCTGGTGGAGGTACACAGCCATCAGCCTTCTCCACATGTGCTGACTGCCAATCCATCCATACGTAAGATACTCTAGATTTTTAGTACTCTTTGTAGCTGGGGAAATCATAAACAGATCATTATCATCCCTGGTGTACAGTAATGGAAGCAAGCAGTCTTCAGTTTCATGCCATATGTGTCCACAGCAGGTGCAAGCCACTGGCACTCTACGCCGATTCCCTACTGTATGCGGAATGCCGGTCTCCATACCAGCGAGTCCCCTCGGCTGCCTGGCAACATTGGAGCTTATTATACGAACCAGGAGCTCTACTGGCAGCAGGTCTACTGGGAGTGGTACATGCAGACCTACTACTCTCACCTGTCCAGCCTGCAGCAATGGCATATGGCCTGCCACCAGAACCACATGCAGAACATGGCCAAGCAAAAGAGGACGACTCCACCACCGCAGCTGCGGAAGAGAAAGAGGAAGGCCTTCTCTGGAGATGAGGGATCATTCTCTCACTCCAGCTCAGAGTCGGAGGCACATGCTGATGAGGGCCAACCTCCAAGCAAAAGGCCACGCGAGAACCTTTTCGGTGAGGAGCCACTGGTGTGTGATGCAGTGGTAACTAAAGAGGGAGAAGCGTTCTTCTCCGACCAAATCCTAGGCCTGCTGGAGGGGATTCCTGGCATTCTGGATCTGGCTGCAGAGATGGGCTTCTCGGTCTGAAGTGCTGTGGACCCTGGACTGTAATTTTGTATATATTTTTCCCTGTTTTGTAAATTGTAAATCTCTGTTTTGTAAATTATTTTTTTTGGTGTTGGAAGTTGTATTAAAGTTTATTTTTAATGTAATTGTTTTTCAGATCTTATTTATTTAGGAACGAGTCATAGTTCATTAAATATACTTTGTTTATTAGCTTATTTAAAATATGCACGCAACCCAATGACCTTGTTTGCAAAGTCTACACATATATTGTCCCCTAGTTTTACATCGGGTTTTACTCTTTCTGCTTTTTATCTTCAGAAAAAACCGAACCACATGTCCTGTACTATGCAATTTTTGAATGTACTCCTTGCATAATTTGTACATTAAGAACTAATTCTTATTTGCAAGTAAATGGCATAAATATAAATGTAAGTACCAGAAGACCCTTGCAGAAAATGGGGAAAGGAAGAAAAAAAAGCTTACAGTAATGGGACATCGAATCCAAAATGTTTGACACCATTTTCAACAAATAGCATTCAGGCAGACGAAAATCTCGACAGCTCATTTGCCATGAATGGTCACTACAGAGACGGGGCGGGCCACGCGGAACACATTAACGAGCCCTGTTGCGCGCGTGCTGTTTACCTGTTGCTATTGCAGAGTGCACTTCAGTTGCTCGGTTTTTGGGCAGTTTACTTCGTGATTTTGTTTTTGCTTTTGATAAAACGTTTTAGTGGATATCTTTATCACAACCATGGAAAGGAAACGACTTACACTGGCTGAAGTTGATGAGAACTTCGTTTAGATTTAGTGATGAGGAAAGTGAGAGTGATGACGCTTCCATGGCTGCAAGCATGGACTCAGAGGGCGAAGTCGCGTTTGTCCATGGAATCGACGCCGTGCTCGATATGCCGTAAGTATATCATTCACTTTTGCGAGATTGTTGGGTTGGCTTGAGAGAATGCATACTATATATTTACCCGAACATAATCTTTTAGCCTATTGGCACTGAATCTAGTATCGTTTAGCAAGTAGTTATGGTGCGTAGCATAATATTGTAGCCTGTTACGCCAATATGATTTAGTCAGTGTACTATAGTTGTAAGTAATATGCAATAAATAGTAATGTAAGTGTAGCTACTACATATAATAATTTAGCCTTATTTCTCATAACAATTTGATGTTTGTGTTTATTTTCATGGTACATATTGTACTCATTTGGCTATGTTATGCTGTCTTTGTCTTGCAGTGAAGCAGATCAATCCTAGCCTACCCCACATGGAATGTTTCACACCTTTTGTGACCCACTCCCAGGGAACAATCAACTTCTACCATCCCACAATCTATGGACACCCATGAGGGTGCCTGCTGGAAGACTGGCTAGTCACAAAGGCAGCAGAAGCACAAGCCCACCTCAAGCAAAGAAAGGAGTGTCCATACCGTCACCTCCGACACCCGGCAACACCTTCCACACCTTAGCTGGGCAACAACCTCATGCCAGAGCAAGGAAGACAAGATCAGCTCCAGGGGAAAGAGCACAGCGTCAGCACCAGCTACTGCACAGGAGGACAGATGGCGCGACACCTGGGAGGAAAATGAGCAGCCTGCCCCATTGAATTTTCATCCTAGGAGTTCACATGGATTTTTAGACAGTCTACAGCCCTTCCAACATCTTCCAGCTGTTCTTTAGTCAAGAGGTGATCCAAACCCTATGCAACAATACTAACCGATTTGCAGCTTGGAGAAAAGGGGATAACATGAAGAGGCCATGGATGGATGAAATGCTGATGAAATGCTTCTTCATCTCAGCATAAAGATCTATCTTGAACTGGCGAAGCCTTCGGCTATTGGGGACCTGTGGAGGAAGGATCACTTGCGTAGCCACGTGTTTCCTCCTTCTGTGGCTGAGGAGCGGTATGAAGCCATCAGTGCATACCACTGACGTGCAACAGAAAGCCTCACATGGGAGGAGGACATGTTTGCACTGCAAGATGAGAACAATGTTCATGTGCGGATTTTGCAGTGTTCCACTCTGCATAGATGCATGATCAGAAGTGCGCTTAGGGACATTACATATTGGCACAGATTTGTAAATACTTTGAGGTTGTTGTTTTTTTATAGGTTTGCTGTGTTCTAATTTTGCCTCCTAAAATCCAACCCCTCGTCCACATCGTAGGAGGTGCTAACAGCACATTGCATGCATAGTGTTTGCAATTGTGCTGGCTAACGGGCGCACTGCTGTGGACGTGTTTAAAGCATTTATGAACTGTTTCCTCTATAAGACTTTGAAGTCCAGTGTAGTGCTGGAAAGGTTTTGTGTACGTTTTTACATTTTGGATGTATTATTTGCGTTTTGTTTTACAAGACCCTGGTGAATCAGGAAATGTATTGAATTACTGATTTTGCATCCCCAGCATCCACATCCACGTTGGATAACCCCAAAATAAAAGGCATTTTTGTTAGCTTTTTTCCCCGTATGTTTCATGTTACCAATTGGAGCCTAAATGATGGAAAGAAAAGCCTGGATGTAAATGAATGCCTTTTCCCAAGTGTCTACTTTAATTTACATCCTGAAGGGTCTTTGTGCTATATGTAAAACTTTAGATAACTAGTGTTATCACGGGACGCTCCTCCCCACAAGTCACGTGTTCCGGCCTGCCGCGTGCAGGGGGGTTTACTTTTGTTTGTGGCCACACCCCCGTGAGGGCACGCACCTGTACAGGGTTTAGCGTCAGTGTTCGTTGGGCTATTTAAACCCCTGTCGGTGCTCCCCTCACTGTTGGTCATTGTTTGTTAGCGCCTGTGCTTAATGTCAATGTCCACGTTCATGTAGCCCTTGTTAATGTTTGTTTAGCTGTTCTGTCTATGTATATTGTCTTCGGTTACGTGTGACTTGTCCGTGTTAATTGTAGAAGTCACGTTATCCGTTACTGTTATATGTGAGTGCCACAGTTACGTTGCGTGTTAATAAATGAATTTCACTGTCACGGGAGTCTGTGCGTCCTGCTCCAGGCCCTTCGGCACTCGGGCATTCGTCACAGGTGGTAAGGTGGAGATGTACAAATAGATTCGAAAAGATCTTAAAATTGGAAAGTAAGAACTAATTCTTATTTGTAACTACCAGAAGACACTTGTAGAGAAGGGGGAGAGGAAGAAAAATGAGAAAGAAATAACAAAATACAACAAACAAGAAGAGTTATATAACAAGAGTTAACAAACAGAAGCTACATGACTTGAACAGAAGTAAAACATTTACAGGTATTATTAAAATTGTCTTTAAGTAAGCCCTTAATAGCAGTAACACATGTGGATGTATCCAGCCTTTGGGTGCAGCCGACTGAAGTGACAACAGGCCAAAGGATGAGTTGGATTTACTGTGGGCTTTACTGTCATGCAAAGGGAGGATGTCTTACTTGTCCACAGAAACTGCAATAACTGACTTAAAAAGGGGCGTGAGTATACAAGAAGAGTTTCATAAAGATGTATAAGAGAGTGGGTGTTTCCCTTTTCACATTCACACATGCTATTGGTGATGGCAGGATGGATGGCTCAGAATAAGGCCTCCATGCTCTGCACTGCATTCACATACTATCTGTCTTGTGTTTTTATTGAGAAGACATAGTGTCTAGAATCTTGAGTGTATAGTCAAAAATACTGCAAAAAACATCCAGAGTTAATGACATTTGTATTATTTCAATCTAGACAAACTAAACAAAGAAGAATGACTCCAACCAAACCAGTCTCTATGGAGCAAGCTGATGGAGGTTATTGAAGCAGCCTGTTTAATGTAGTGTTTTTGTTCAAAAATGAAGAAATGGTGACATCACGTGTGTACTAAGCAACTGCGGAATGTTTGGTTTCGAATGTTTGGAGCTCAGTTTGAGTCTTGAAAAGCACAGATCTGGTCAAACCTTGATTTTGCTCTGCAATTTACTTTTAAGAAGCTTTCAATTTTTCATATTAACTATGAACACAGGACACATTTATGCTTCCTCTGGGCACCCGTTTTGCGGTTTTCATTCAGGCCATGGCCAGGAGAGGCAGAGGCACTTTGCCCGAGCCCATGCTAATGGGCAGCTTCCAAGGCAGATGAATCCAGTCTACCTCCAGCCTGCGTGTGGGTTCTTCATCCATAACTGTCTATTTTCATAGATTGCAGAATGTATTTGAAACAGTGTACATCCGTTTCTGTCATTTTAGTTCAACTTTAATATTTTGTCTTCCTTATAATGTAAATTTGCTCTTTTCATTCATTTTTAACATTTCATTGTTTCATTTGTTTACTGTTTAAATCAACCATATTTGACTCGAATTAATTGTTTTGTGTCGTCTCCCGCGCCCCCCACGAGACAGTGATGTGTGTGGACTCCTATGGGCCGGCACCCTTCCCTTGCGGAATCGCTGTGGCACCCTCGCATGTGGTCGGCCATGTTAGTGGTGCTGTAGAGGCACCGCCCATAAAGATCTTTCAGCATCCCACAGGTGTGCTCCTTACCAATTTGCTATGTATGATAAAGAGGGGAAAAAAGAAAAAGCTAATTAAATTGATGTTTTTAAGGCCTGGTGGAGGTACACAGCCATCAGCCTTCTCCACATGTGCTGACTGCCAATCCATCCATACGTAAGATACTCTAGATTTTTAGTACTCTTTGTAGCTGGGAAAATCATAAACAAGTCATTATCATCCCTGGTGTACAGTAATGGAAGCAAGCAGTCTTCAGTTTCATGCCATATGTGTCCACAGCAGGTGCAAGCCACTGGCACTCGACGCCGATGCCCTTCTGTATGCAGAATGCCGGTCTCCATACCAGCGAGTCCCCTCGGCTGCCTGGAAACATTGGAGCATATTATACCAACCAGGAGCTCTACTGGCAGCAGGTCTACTGGGAGTGGTACAGGCAGACGTACTATTCTCACCTGTCCAGCCTGGAGCAATGGCATATGGCCTGCCACCAGAACCACCTGCAGAACATAGCCAAGCAAAAGCCGCCGACTCCACCACCGCAGCTGCGGAAGAGAAAGAGGAAGGCCTTCTCTGGAGATGACGGATCATTCTCTAACTCCAACTCAGAGTCGGAGGCACATGCTGATGAGGGCCAACCTCCAAGCAAAAGGCCACGCGAGAACCTTTTCGGTGAGGAGCCACTGGTGTGTGATGCAGTGGTAACTAAAGAGGGAGAAGCGTTCTTCTCCGACCAAATCCTAGGCCTGCTGGAGGGGATTCCTGGCATTCTGGATCTGGCTGCAGAGATGGGCTTCTCGGTCTGAAGTGCTGTGGACCCTGGACTGTAATTTTGTATATATTTTTCCCTGTTTTGTAATTGTAAATTGTAAATCTCTGTTTTGTAAATTATTTTTTTTTGGTGTTGGAAGTTGTATTAAAGTTTATTTTTAATGTAATTGTTTTTCAGATCTTATTTATTTAGGAACGAGTCATAGTTCATTAAATATACTTTGTTTATTACCTTATTTAAAATATAGACACAACCCAATGACCTTGTTTGCAAAGTCTACATGTATATAGTAGTCCCCTAGTTTTACATCGGGTTTTACTTTTTCTGCTTTTTATCTTCTGAAAAAAGCCCAACCCCAGTCATATAGGTTTGCTTCTAACAGTACCATTAACATCACCCACTCTGGTGCACTAGTTTGAGTGTATTAGAACTAGTAGCACTGCTGAAGCATTACATGTATCTATAGCAAATATTCTGACCATAATGAAGTGATAGGTTGGTTAAAGCAAACTGAGTATGCAATACATGTTGCTTAGGTCACTTGCTCTAATTGTACACAACTGTAAATCTACACAACTGTACATTAGTTAAAGTCTACAGAGTGTCAGTGATGTGAAGTACAACTGAGAGTTCCCCTGTTGTATTCTTCCAACAGACATTTTCACAGTCAAGTTCTGCCTAAGTGGGAGAAAAATAATATGAGCTTCACATCAACGAACAATTTAAACAAATGGACTGATGACTGTATGGTTTACCCAGTATAGCGAGAGTTCTATATACACTCCAATTAAGACTGACATTCTAGACTTGATCTCGTATTTACCGTTTCATCTATATTCTAATGTTAAAGAGCATAAAGCTAAAACAACAATACAATGTCATTGTCTAGTCCGTTATGAACTGCCAGTTATATGCATGCTAGACATGTTTATATGCAAATATTCAACGGCATGTTTAAGAACTGCACATCCTGATGAACAAAATGCAGAGCAAAAACACACAATTCAAAATACTCACCATTACTCACACAATACTCACCATTCAAGAACAGACACCTGTGCCAAAGTAGGGAAACACATAAGAATATTGATTGTGTAAAATTTAAAGAGGAAGTCGCACCGATAAAAGGCGCGTTAGTTATTGTGAGTTCCACAGCGGTGTGGTAGTCTATAAGCCTATAAAGGGAAGGAAACAGTGAAGTGCACAGAGTAAAGAGGTATCTTAGCACTTAACACATACTACTAGGGCTGTGTGAAATAGCCAGTAATGATTTAATTTGCATTAAAAATCAACAGAATAAAAAATGAAAATTATCTTTAGATGCAGCTCTAATTTGTTGTAATAGAAGGGATAGTATGCATAATTAGAAAAATATTTGAATCTTTTTTTTTTACTGTAAAAGAAGGCTTGCATTTGAAAAGTTAATGTGGTGGCCTTTTATTATCTAGCTATAAGATATATATATATATATATATATATATATATATATATATATATATATATATATATATATATATATATATATATATATATATATATATATATATATAAAGTTCCTCCGATAAGTTTATATATATATAAAAGTCCTCCGATGGTCGGGGGTGGGGGGGTAAAGCAAAAACAAATTTATAAATTTTCAATATTTCGCACGTACTTTAAATAAAATATTTAGTTATGATTTACATATTAGATTTTTTAGGCCTTCTAAATGTTTACTTTTGATACATTCAATAACTAACGTTAATGCGATTTATGTTGCCTAGCATTAGGCTAATGAAAATGAAGGTTGCTGCGTTTATCAAACTATTAGTATTTATTTAATGATCCAGTGTGACCAGCATATGGACGATTTTCGAAAAATGCTTTAACTAGCTAATATATTGAAATGTTAGGCGTTGTTAAAGCCTAGTATAGTTAATAGACTAAAACAGACCCAAGCCTCGCATTCACGCTATTAACGCGTTCGGTTAATTGTTTTTTAAAAGAACGTCCACTGTTACATAAAAAGCAAGTTGTGGTTGATCTCCATTATGAAGCTAAATTCTTCCATTAAACATTTTGGCACTGTTGAATGCTGGTTCATTTTGAAAAACTGTTTTATAATTCGTGTAGTTAGATCATTTGGCTCACGAAGATGAATCCATGTGCTCCAAGTTATCCGATGGCCTCGTTGTACGTCGGAGACCTTCAGATATTACCGAGGAAATGCTATACGAGAAATTCAGTCCTGCTGGCCCAATAGTCTCCGTACGGATTTGCAGGGACGCGATGACCCTCCGCTCACTTGGATACGCATACGTGAACTTTCAGCAGCAGGCAGATGCTGAGCGTGCTTTGGACACTATGAACTTTAACATCATCAAAGGCAGACCTGTGCGAATTATGTGGTCCCAGAGAGACCCCTCTCTGCGGAAGAGTGGAGTTGGCAACATCTTCATCAAGAACCTTGACAAGTCTATTGACAGCAAAGCTCTTTACGACACATTCTCTGCCTTTGGGAACATCCTTTCCAGCAAGGTGGTGTGTGACGAGAATGGCTCTAAGGGCTACGGCTTTGTGCACTTTGAGACCCGTGAGGCTGCGGAGAGAGCAATTGAGAGACTTAATGGCATGTTGCTCAATGACCGCAAAGTGTTCATTGGCCACTTCAAGTCTCGCAAGGAGCAAGAGGCTGAGATGGGGGCCAGGGCCAAAAAGTTCACCAATGTGTACGTCAAGAACTTTGGAGAGGACATGGACGACGACAAGCTGAAGGAGATCTTCAGCAAGTTTGGCCAAATGCTGAGCACTCGCGTCATGACCGACGAGAGCGGCAAGTCCAAGGGCTTTGGCTTTGTGAACTTCGAGAGGCACGAGGATGCCCAGAGGGCTGTGGATGAGATAAATGGGAAGGAGCTGAATGGGAAGAAGGTGTATGTGGGTTATGCCCAGAAGAAAGGCGAGAGGCAGACAGGGCTGAAACGAAAGTTTGAGCAGATGAAGCAGGACGGTATGACTCGCTACCAGGGAGTGAACCTGTACGTTAAAAACCTAGACGACAGTCTGGACGACGAGCATCTGCGTAAAGAGTTCTCTCTATTCGGGACAATCACGAGTGCCAAGGTGATGACGGAGGGCGGCCGCTCCAAAGGGTTCGGCTTTGTGTGTTTCTCCTCGCTGGAGGAGGCCACCGAGGCAATGAAGGAGATGAACGGGTGCATCGTAGGCACCAAGCCGCTGTACGTGGCCCTGGCGCAGCGCAAGGAGGAGCGGCAGGCCCACCTCACCCACCAGTACATGCAGCGCATGGCCAGCGTGAGTGCCGTGCGCAACCCAGTGCTCAACCCCTACCAGCCCGCCCCGCCCTCCGGCTACTTCATGATGGCCATTCCACAGGCTCAGAACTGGGCTACCTGCTACCCGAGCAGGCAACTGGCACAGCTCCACCCCAGCACCCGCTGGGATACGCACAGCATTCAGCCACAGCATTTCCAATACATGCCGAGTACCATCAGGCCCGCTGCAGACCAATCTCTGGGCCAGGAACCTCTCACTGCCTCCGTGCTGGATCTGGAACCTCCGCAGGAGCAGAAGCAGATGTTGGGTGATCGATGGTCTGTTTCCCGTGATCCAGAACATGCACCCCAACCTTGCAGGGACGGGTTTGCTCCTGGAGATCGACAACTTGGAGCTTCTGCTTATGCTGGAGTCTCCTGAGTCTCATTGAAACATTGAAACTGAAAAAATAAAAACGCATTAAATATTGAAATATTTTTGCCTGGTCCATAGACTCCAGTTTCAGGCCTTGATTACAGTAAACTAAAACAACATGTAAAAAGGCTAAATGATTGACATGTGTACAGTCGGTGACTCCTTTCTTTTTGTTCCTCTTACTGTTCGAATGCTCAGAATGTCAGTTTTTGCAGTTGACAGCTGAGCATTAGGCATGTGTATTGGATTGTATTAATAATACAATTGAGGATTCATTGCTGTTCAGGGACCCAGCAGTGGTAACTTGGCAGTGGTAGGGCTTGAACTAGCAACATTCTGATTACTAGTCAAGTAACCTCTGAATAGTATTATTATGATTAATATTATTAATATATCTTACACTGAGGTCTGCTGAAGCTTACCCAGGATCCTTTGCAGCAGCCTGCCATATGCACAAATCATTACGAAAGGACACAGAATCTCTAAACTCCCTTGTTTTATGTTATTAGTTTGTCTAATTCAATGTTAAAGCACTTTCCCCTGTAAACACTCTTTTTATGACCTCATTTCACCGTTTCATGACTTTATGCCACGAACCAACCAACTATTCTTTTATACAACTCTTTTCAAACACTTCAACCATTGTGGGTAACTACACTATTATACACCTGTAATTCTTGTTATGCTATTTATTTTATTGGTACTGTCGATACATCGATGTTAGGAGAAATACCTCATGAATACTTTAAATGAATCCTTAAAATGACACCTATTCCATTTACTAATGCTAAGCTTGCTACAGTCTGAACTTCTAGCAAGTCAAGAGAAGTCTCATGCAGTTTCTGTATTTTCTATAATTGCATAATATATGGATGGTTTTAAACTCAATAACATACGCACTTGCAAAATATGTGAATATAAAGGAACAAAAATAAATGAACATAACCACATACCTAAACATCATCTGGTACCATCACCCCATCACCCCTCAATGCAGTATGAGGATGGTCAGATTGTTGTATTTACTAATAGTTACCACTAGTATTAAAATAACAGTAAGCCCAAACTGTTCGACTATGTCCTCTTAAACAAACCTGTGATTTTTTAAATATTTGGACCACATCCTCCTGCAGAATAAAACAATCAGGAAATACAGTTGAGTTGGCCCATACCGCCCTCACATCAGTGTGATTTCCATCAATGACGTGTTATGGCTCTGGGTAAGGAACAATGTTATATTGTTCAATAAACTTTTCACAGGATGCATATTTTTCATTGTTTTAGCAAAGTTTTCGCTACCTCTATACAGCAAACACCAGAATCGACAAGGTTTACATTAATTATAGTCAGTAGAATTAAAGGGAAGAGGCCATATAAAAGGCTGGGATCTACGTTTAGCAGACTCGGCACTGTGTTACTAGATATTGCCCACATTCCAGTAATTTTATTAAGTCCTCTTTAAACAGAAAATAAAGATGCAGAATTAATTGAAGAGAGTAGTAGGTCCATTATTTATTTTGAGCTCAGCGTTACATACAAACGAGGCATAGTCCAGAATATGTCTAATAATCACACAAGGAACACACATTTTTATCCAGTTTTCACAACTGATTATGTGATTGCCACACCTTCTCTACATACTGGTGTTTGAAATCTCAACCACTGTGTTCAACCATACATTATTCAATATATGCAAATTGAGATCTATCATTGTACAAATTGAAGCTTGACCCCAGTATATCCTATTGGAAGATTTTCCTGTTTTTTTTTTTGTTGTTGTTTTATTTGTTTTTAACAAAGATGATCTCAACTCATACCATCAAACACCTGCAAGATGATGTTGCAGGTCAGTATCACCCTGCTCTTATGGTAAGATAATGAACCTTGCTTAGCCACAGAACTCTCGAAGAGGCTTTCACGTCTTTTAAAAGCCGGGATCTTTCCCAATACTTAGGAAGCTATTTCTCACGGGAACAGTCCAGAGTCATCTGCCGTAGACTTCCACAGAGGCCTTGAAACCACCTGCATCAGAGCCTCTGCTCTGCACTTACAGACCCACAAAGGCCTTAAGATACCCCAGAAACATTATTCCTCTTTATGCTTTCAAACACAGTCTTGCACCATTCTGCACCTGTTGCAGAGAGCTTCAAAGCCTATTATAATTAGATCACAGATCGCCTCATGAAAATACCTTTACCCCAAAACATTTTATTACCTCAGGTGGAACAGTGTGTATAGGCCTAGACCTCTTTAGATGTAACTTAGAACCGCCGGTGACCGCTGTATGCGTTTCTTTCGTTGTACAAGCTCCACTGGAGGACTCGATGAATAATTGATGATGGAAGAGGGGTATATCAGATTCACCCCTTCTGCCTCCATGTGACAAATTAACACACTGCATAAACTTTTAGAAATAAATCAGTCTTTTAACAAATGGTAAACATTCTCTAGAAAAGATTATCTTGTAACAATTCATTGAGTATATGAACTGTTTTTGTGTCCTTATATCTATAAATGAAAAGTAATAAAACATTATAGATGATAAATAAATTACATAAAATGTATAAAAGTTCACAAATAAGAAAGTACCTGAGTCTGCACTTTTCTCCACAGATTCAAGAAACTCGTGAAAGTTGGAAGCTATAGAAACACATAGTACAGAATTATAGACTGACTGAGGTGTGAGCAGAAAGATCGCCATGATGTCCTTATATCTAAAGCACTCAAAGCATTGATGTTATGTAAATAAACTGTGATCCGATTGGTTCAATCTAAGTAAATAGATTCACCTACTTTGAAGTTAAAGTTTTTCTCAAAAGGTTAGAACTGGTTGACTATACTTTGCCGTGTTCTGTAATAGAAAATGTAAACATTTATATCTAAAATATTGCACGACAGAAATCAATTCAAGACTAACCTCTAATGACCGCTAGATGGGGGAAGATATTAAGTAATAAATGAGTCCAGATCCTCCTGCCCGACAATACGGTGAGACTCTGTTTTTACGTGTGATGGAAAATGATACGAAACTATGTATTATGTGATTCATATAAAATCACACTGATCCTTTTGTTCTTAAATTAATAATGCTGTTTGCACATTTGTATCCGCCTGTTGCTGATTAAGTTGAACATGTATCAGGAACTGTTAACATCAAGGTCAACTTGACACACAACCCACACTGTTTGGAGACAGTTTGGGTTGGTTTGTGGAAAAAACCAAGCTGAGAGCTGATTGGCTTATAGCCACAGCAACAAAGGAAAGAAGAGCTGCTTAAGAAAAGATGATTGGTTAAAGACAGCACAGGAGTAGTATAACTAGCCACGGTTTTGTATACTCGGGGCTCCCTACCTGAGGAGAGCCAAACATTTATTTTATTCTTTTTCTTATTAAATTACTCTCTTAATCACGTCTGACTTGCTGTTTGTTCAAAATTCCACAACATATGTCATTACTACGCCGCACAAAAAAGACCGCCATATTTGTAGTTCCACAATGTGAAAAGGCGTCATTTTCTATGCAAACGAATGAATAAACACCATGCCATGCCTTGCTGTATCCCCTCTTTGCACCGCTGGACAGACACACTCATGACACTCTACTCATCAAAAGCAGCACCAGAGACGCACTGAGTCATATCCCGCTACACACCTCTCAGGCCAGCTTGTTTGCACGTTTTGTCATAAAACTCAAAATGTCATTTGTTGCCATTATATATAAAATTACCTATTTAAAAAAAACAAATAAATCAAAAAGTACTTGTGGCTAGAGAGACACGTGGCTAATCACCTACAAGAAATAATGTCAGTGATGTTTGGGGCAGGTGTTTCAAACTTGCCCAGACTCTTGAGAAGCACCTAAACGCTCACACAAGGGTGTCCGCTTGCCATAGTGCTGCAAATACTGCAGGAAGGGCTTTGGTGAAACAGGCCACATGGAGGAGCAGAAGACAATCCACACAACTGAAGAAGCCCATAGCTGCCCAGTATGTCAGAATCCACACGCGAGAAGAACCCTGTAGCTGCCCAGTATGTCAGAAGCAATTTGTGCAGCTGGGTAATGAACCATATTTGTACCCATTCGTATGTTGGGAGCAAATCAGTTGAAGACTTGAACAGTATGTTAACAATCAGTTAAAATTACTGTTGATGACAAGAAAACAATGGCTAATATGTTCCTTCACAGCTATGTCATTGGTTGATCTATTTTTGTCAGATTTAGTGCTTGTTTGGGCAAGTGTGTTAAAGTCTTCCTTTGTTTTTGGTTTTGTTCCTTTTCATATAGTTGTTTATTCTTTTTTGTCTAGTGATGTCCATTATCCATTTAAAATCTGTCAAATTAAACAAATGTGAAACGAATTCCATAGTATTCAGATTTGATTGCAAAAGAGACCAACCACTCCCCGTATTTTGAATTTTGCATATACAGTATATGTGCAGTTCCAGCCTAGTCCACTGATCCAAAATCTGGCCCAGATGTATCTGTTGACTGCAAATTTGAATGATTTCTGTGCTCTGCAGCAAAGGAGCGTTTGGTTACTATCTGATGGATTAAAATAGGCTTGTTGGTAGCAAAGACATCACTAAAGTGTACAGAGCAAAGGTACTCCAGGACCAGGATGGGTAAGTAGCAGCTTGATCAGTGGAATCTTCTGTGAGACGTAACAGGACGTCGGTCTTAAATGTAATGTTAGATCAAATGAAAAACTTTAGTGGATTGAAATACAGATAAATAAATCCACTAAAAGTGCATCTGCATCATTGGTTAAAAAGTTGTTCTGCTAGTTGTCTGATTTTGTTCCAGTAATCTAATGTTTCCTGGCACTAGGTGGTTCAAGATTATATTGGTGTTTGCTTTATTTCTGTGATTTTTTTAACCATAGTCTGCTTGTTTATACTGTCTACCAAATGCAATACTGAGTAGTGAAACACTGACACAATCCCTTTTGGCGTCAGACATTTGTAATAATTTCAATAATCTACAGTTGTAAGTCAAGAGGGCAGCACCATTTTAAAGTCTAGTTTCCTTTCTCTGTCTCACTTTCTGGAATTTTTCCGTCTGTGTTTTTATTAAAGTTAAAAATGGATAGGGTATTAAAACTCCCTTTCACTGACGTCTCTTCCACTGAACTTGTAGAGAAAGTGATGATATGAAGATGATTATGTTTATCACATTCACTCAGAGATCATTGTCTGAGGGTCATGTTGTACAGTTCACGATGCCCCGGGTTGCAATCAGGAGGTTTAACAGTGATGTGCCAAACAGTTGTCTGTGGTGTTCTATATGATCTAAAAGTCAGACTTACCATTTATCAGTCAAATCAATTAAAGAACATTCATGATCAACAATTTGTGGGTGGCCATGATACTAACAGCCTGGTGGAAATTTCACAAGATATCAAACTCCACACTAACATAAACATAACACTGCTTTCATGTCACTTCCACAAGTAGCCCAAACATAAGATATAGAAAGCAGGTAAGAGCGGAGCAGTCAATGTGCCTAATATGACTGCAAAAGCCTGGCAGGACAGGAGGTATTCCTGCTTCTGCTAATCAGCAAAAGGAAGCTCCTGGCAAAGTGACGTGGACTGCAAAAAAATCACCAGGAAGGTCAAGCTACAAATGCCAGAGAGGAGCAGGGAGCACCAAAAGTTCCATAGCATCCTGCGGAAAGAGTACCACATAAGCATGGAAACAGTACAGCAACCCATGGTATGAGCATGGACAGATGAGGAAGAGCTGCTAGAACAGTACGTCCCCAATAAGCAGGCAGGATGTGGATCCGTCTCACTATTTCATCGGCAGAAATGCAGGAGCAGGTGATAATACTCCTGGGCCCAGCACTCTTCAACCTGGGTACTTTAAGGAGAACACGGCAGCCTCCCAAAAGTGATACAAAGTCCCAAAATGGCTATTACCTGTGCTGAATAACAGTATGAAGGACAAATCTACCCCTGTCCAAAGTTTAATTGATTTAACTGAATGCCAACTATACTACCACCATCAATCTGTGTAAGGTGTACTTGCAAGTGCCTTTAGCACCAAAAGCAAAAGAACTGTGTTTTCAACACATTTCATCCAAGCATCATCATGTGAAATGTTGTTCTTTTCGGAAATTCTTCATCTAAATATGGTTGTGTTGCTAATGAGATCATATTATTTGTTACTCTTTAAACCTTATTATTCCTTTAAGATTCAAAGTCTACTGTGTTAGGAAACCTATGTGAGAATATAAAATCAGCAGTTTCTGCATGCTTGTGTGATGAATACAGAAAGTGATCTCTTATACCTGCGGAATTAAGGCTTCAAATGTCTTGGTGTTCAGACGATATGGAGAGGCTCTGGGAATCTGGAAGGATAAACGTTTGTTTCATTTTCAGGGACTGTTGATCATTTATTTGTCCATTCATTTATTACACTATTAAGGGATTATTAATGTGCACTGGGAGAACAGTATAAAGTTATCAGTCTTCTTTATCAGTCTTCTAACTAAACAGCCTGGTCTTGTAAGGTAACCACATGCACACCTTTCCCTCAGTGATGGCAAGGAGTGGTTTAAACTCACCATGTCATCTGTGATTCTGAGTGTGAGTGCTCCTGCATTTTTCTACACAAAGCCTGCTGAGTTGGCAGTGAAGGCAGAGATGCCCATATACAGCATGTTGCTTTCATCAGGTGGCAGTGAAAATGGTGTCGGGGCAAAAGCGGGTTTCTTGTGCACTCCAATGTTGTAAAACTCCCCCTATATAGAGAGCAATGCAGAGATTAACTTATTCTTTTACAGCTCCTGGGTCTTGATTCTTCGTTCAGATTAAACTGTTTTATCAGTGTAACCTTTGTGTAACCTTTTTTTCCTACAAAAGCCCAACAGTGCTTTCTGGATACACTTAGGCACAGTTTTGCAAGTGCTCCTGTTATTCCCTGTTAATTCAGATCTTTGGCTCAGAAAGGCTTTCTTATGATCATTATGGTCATTATTCTTATGCTTTGACAATTTGTGCCTTTTTTAACTTGTGCCTGAAAACCCCTTTACCTATGCCAATGATAAAACACTGATGAACTCCTGCAAACAAGTTGTAGTTTATTAATTAGTGCATTAATCTTAGTTTGGGATCTTTAATGACCATCTTAATCTGTGTATATTATTTGATTGTTGGTTCTTTCCTAGCTGAATGTAACTTCCTCTCACAGTAGAGTACAACTTCCAAGCTTATCAAAGGATAGTGTTGTAGTCAGGACCATTAAAAAATCATTCAAGCAAAGACCAAGATTTTGTAGTGTTTGAATCTGAGACAAGAATGAGACTTATTTAACAATGATTTTACTTTAATTATACCACTCACTGATAATGTATTGTAAATTGTCATTGTCATAAATAATTGTCATTATAAAGGCAGCTGAATATTAACAAATATAAAGCAAAAAGGTTCATATGGTCATTTTTATTATTAAATTAAAACATAGTAATACTTAAATAATTGCTATCTGCCCTTGGGTCAATCATGGAAAGGATTAATTAGATGTGTTCTGTAATGTGTTAAATCCTCTCGATAAATGCATAGCTTTAGCTATATCATAAAACATATGATGAGTCCTTTTCTCATTATTACTTGTGTACAACAAAAGTTTGTGTGACAAGCAGCAACATGTATATTTGCCAATTTATGAAAACGGGAGTATGCGCAGTGGGAGAGTAAATATCTTTTAAAATGACTCTCAATTAATGGCAATGCATTTACAATAAGTCTCTTGCCACAATAACAACACTGTCTGGATTTGCCATCAGCTGGTTGATTGCAGCATCATGCAGCCTGCAGCCTAGCATTTGTTTGCAGGGGAACATACACTGCCATAATTATTACCATAATGAATTTTTTAAGGAGAAAGAATAGTCTGTACATTAATGTTAAAAATTCCAGATCCAGATAGCAGTGTTTATGTATGTCAGTGGCTGTGCACCAATACTTGTGAATGTACACACACACAAACCTCACCCTTTGGGTCTTCCCCAAGTCCCCTGTCCTGTTCACACTACTAGCTAAGAGCAACCAGCTAACTTGATAGCAGTGTGACTCAATAATAATAATAATAATAATAATAGTAATAATAATAATAATAATAATATGGCGCTTCCATGCACATCAGCAAGCAAATAGGAACACTAGCACTTGCATGAAATTAAGCATATTAGCATTTCAGAAGGCAGATTATTTAGCCTGCTAAAATAGCAGGTGTGGCAGCAAATGTCTGTTCAAAACACTATGTCACAGGTATGAGTATCATGTATTTGATATAGTATGATTGTTCATGTTTGTAAATTTAAAGCTTACAAATGCTGTATTTACAGTGTATTGCAGGTTATTAAAATGTGGCAGTAATTATTAGGATATAGAGAATTGTAGTGTTTAAACAAATCATTATGTCAGAAGTATGTTTAGGGGAGAATACACCCTGACCCACCCAGAGTTAACACACACTTACCTTACATTATTGATCATAAACTTGAATAGCTACAATACTGTCTGCTAATCATGCAGTTTGAAGTTTGCAAAGTGTGTACCCAGACAAAATCTGTGTTAAAACTTTCCTTTAACACTGAGTCATACATGAGTCAGACATGATTCTGAATAAATGAATGAATGAAAAAATGAAAAGCCTTATTTCATTTCAAACTGCACTTCAGGAACACTGAGCTCAAGTTCTGAGGAAACTTCCCTGCATATTTTCAGGGGTTTTCTGCCTCACCATGCCTGAATCACCTCATAATGAGCTTGATAATGAGGAGACAGGGTGACTGAGGCAGTGAACACTCCTCACTGAGCATACTGGCTTCCAAGAGCTGGAGCTGGGAAGACCTATAGGTCTGTGACACACACTCCCACCCAGTCCTGATACTAAGAAGGTGGAACCTACAGGCTAATATGCAGCTGCCTGTGCATCAATAGGCGTCTGGGGTGTCCATCACTCAGGGAGGCGTGGCTGAAGGCGTGGCCTTGCAGACTCTGAGAGCTGGCTGAGGTAATCTCTAAAGGAGAGAGTAGTCACCAATAATCATGGAAATGTAGCCATAACTGTACAGTATATTTCACAGCCATGTATATTACATATCACAGACCAGGCTTACCAGAATAAATATTCCACACATACAGCTCATATATATCTCTCTGTGTGTGTGTGTGTGTGTGTGTGTGTGTGTGTAAAAACATGCTCCTGTTTTAGTCTCAACACAGACAGATATACATGTAGGAGTAGCAAACTGAAGTAAGAGCTCACCTTCACCAGTACATAGTCTCCAGCTTTAACAGTGACAGGGTTGGTATCCGTGGGATAAGAAAGCAAATCCTTTCTTGGAAAAATAACCTTCACATTCCCATCATTCCGACCACAAAGATCTTGAGATGACTTCTTACTTTCCTGCAGAAAACAGACTCAGTCAAGCAAAAACAGCAGATAACATTTGTACAATATAAAAGGCTTGACTAAGCACTGTAGCAGACAGAAATTCTCTCCTGCTCTTACATTGCCTCCAGATACCATGCCACAACGTCTCACTAGTGTTATCCAAACCAAGGGTGGTTATTCCCACTGTTATGTAGATGGTCATAAAATTCTGTTATCAGTGTGTATATCGGTAGATCCAATCTCAGCATGACTGGTAGCGCATATTAATACACAAGTGGCAAACACCTTGTGGTAGTTTTCTGTGCATTCGCCAGGCATGTCCTCAAAAGAAGGACACTAACAAGAATCAAAATTAACTAAGACCCCAATCTTCAAACAGTTATTGATGGCAGGTAATACACTAAAGACCACAAGCACAGGGAAACCAGTCATTGGGATTTCCCGGTACCAAAGATGTGAACTGCTCTCAACACTTCAAAAATAACAAAAAGCTCAAAGCATCCAAAACAGACACAATGCTATGCCTAACCAGGGAAGGGTTTCAAATGAAAGGGCCACAGAAACCCATGCGGCAATCGCAAACTAACACCACAAACGGGAAAGGACCATACAACTCAAATAGACTAAAATAGACCAAACAATGCCCTAAATACATAAACACATAAACTCTATTTGCCCTCCAGAAAAGAACAAAGCCAAAACCAAAATGAAATGCCAAAAGGTGCTAGGGCTGAGCTGATAGACAATGCCATTGTTCATCATCGTTGTCAGACAGACCTCATGATGTTGATCCAGCAGGTCTAAATAAGATAAGGGAGGAGAATTTACTGCAACTATTTATTTTCTTGCAGAAATCTAGTTAAATCGATATGCAAAACATGATGACCAAGACACACAGATGCAGCAATCCCAAATTATTAACAGCAGAAGTGCTCCAAACACAGTTGTAACACAGCATGGCTTCAACCCACTGCAGTACTCACTCCCTCCACTAGGACAAGCTGTTTGCTGTCGATGAAACTGGTGTTGACCTTAGCTGCATCTTCTCGGAATGTAAAGATAAGCTCCTCCAGGCGACAGCTTCTTCACCTCAGCTGGGATATTGTCCCCGAGACGGTGGTATGCCTGAGTTTTCTGTGGGTGTGGTACACACATCTTCATGTCAGAAGGTAAAGCCCAACTGGCAGCCACAAGACCCTTTCAATTCTCCAAATGATAATAGACAATGGTGAATTTCTTGATAGAACCATCACATGAACCAGGGAGAATGTCTGTTTTTTGATAGTGTTAAACACAATGACAAAATAGGATCTCACCTTCCTCATGCTGTAGGCAAACAGGAAGGCTACATTATAGCCCACTTCCCTGATCAAAGAGACCGACTGCTGGTGGTCCTCCTCTGTTTCCCCACAGAAGCCTGTGATGAAGTCACTGCTCAGACTGACCCCTGTAAAAAGAAATTATACATAGATATTTATTCACACAAGACCTATTATAGCTACAATAATTTTATAATTACATACTGAATGTTTGGTAATGATAGGACACCTGGTATTATCTTTCGAATGTTTTCCACAAGCTCAAGGTAGGCTTCCCTAGTATACCTATGAAAACATCCCAGAGCATGATGACTTAAAGTGAGAACTAAGTTTTAACACATGAGACATCAAGAGATTTGAGATAAGCAGGCTAATCTCTACTGTGCTTGTGGTGAGTGCTGTCGTTCTAGGAGCGTTTCTCACCCACGCCTCATGGTCTGTAAGACTCTGCTGCTGCCACTCTGAGCTGGCAAGTGGATCTGCTTACAGATGTTCCTCCGCTCTTGGATTAGCTATAACACCTTCAGGAAACATACTCACCCACCCCAGCACAGGTCAAACGAAAACAGCACAAATTGACTATGGCAGTCAAACCTTATTTCACATATCTGATAAGCATAAGGCTTTTTCAATCTGATAATCTATTAATGATCTCTTCTACTGCTCACATCCAAATTTGCGAATCCTAAATTATTATCCAATCTGCTGCTTAAAATGGCCTATGAGCAATATCTGCACATGAATTCAGACTATAAGAAACCGTTCAACTAAATACTTAAACTCTTTGAACATCCACTACACCACACAAGCCATAAACAGTCAGGGCCGGATTACCAATAGATTACCAGAGCAGGCAGTGACCTGTAGGCCCCACACCTTTTAGGGGCCATGCAACAAGGAATTAAAAAAAACAAACATATTAGGAGATAATTTGCAAGGGAGGCCCCAAGATTATGACTGCCTAGGGGCCTCCACAGGGTTTAATCTGCCACTGTAGGCAGTGTACATGTACATGCCCCTAAATGTAATTGGTAACATATTCCATTACATTACTCAAACGAGGAACATACTTTAAAAACTTTGGAATACGTCAACATTGTCCAAGACTATTTCAAATATAACTCACTTTAATTACATTTAAATTACATTTAACAGCATGTATTCTGTGTTCTGTATTTTGTCACCTGCAATGAAATACATTTTAAAAGTACCTTCCCCACACTAGTCATGGGTATCCCAACCAAAAACCACATGCTCACATCCATGACTCTGGGGTTTCTACCTCATCAGGAAAGTCTTTAGGATGTGGCCAGGTGAAGCGAATCCTTGTCAGGGTTTACGAGGGAGACGTGGTGTAGCAGGTCAGAGAATCGTAGGCCTCCTTGCTCATCACGGGAACACGGTGCTGAAACCACGGCTGAGGTGCGAACCAAGCTCCGAGTTGCTGGCCCCGTCCCCAGACACGTCTCTGTAGCTGTTCACGTTTTGACCCAGCAGGGTCACTTCCTTCACCCCCTATGGCCATGATCATTTCATATACTTAGTGTTCACATCTGGCCAAGTTTCACACACAGAAACTAGTAAAGCCAGACTGCACACATAGTCGCTGAAGGGAAGAAACCTGGTCAGACAGCATGCGCACTTCTTCAAGTATGGAGGACACAGGTCTGCTCCTATCCTTCCCCCAGGTAAACGGCACAATGCAGTAGCTGCACATGTTGTCACAGCCCCGCGTGATAGACCTACAGCAGTCAAAGAGGGACAAAATATACTGGATAATCCCACTGTAAGACAAGGTGCCACCAACAAGGCTTGCAGTACACAAGGTCTGTACTGTCAACAGCGTGAAAGGACTTTAAAAGTATCGACCCCCTGATATCAAACCATTGTTTGAAGTGCTACATCTAAAAGCATGAAGGAGCTGAAGATGAGCCACCACGGTGTTTGAAGTTTTATATCCCTTCATAAGTGTAGGAGGGTCAGTCATGTATAAATATTTAACCAAAAAATGCAGATTGACAAGTGTTCAGTAAAATGATAATAATAAACAACTGAACTATGAGCATTTGCTGTTTTTGGCTTTATTGTAGATGCAAGTCCCATGTTTCATCCAATATGGTAGCAAATGCCTTTAAATTATAGCTGACTTTTCTGTATTTTAATCTAACAGTTGCTGTTCAGATTAAATTCAGTGTATTAGAGTTGAATATGAAAACACCAAAAACTGTCTATACATGTTAACTTAAAAATTGAACTGTACATGTGAGACTGTTATTTTACTCTTTACCATCTTTACAAAATCACACAGTGCAATGTTAATTTAAGAGTTAGTGTTTAGTAGGAACTCCTCCCTTATAAATCAGCCAGATATTATTATGGCACTCACACAAAGGCACTGTGTCCTGAATGGTGAATGGGCATGACATCAGCATATGCCTCTTCCAGGGAGAGCAGGACATTGCTGGTCCTCTGACCCCCATGGGCCAGTGCAAGGAGTCGGAGAAGATCTCTGTAGGCATCTGGCCCTGCTACAACATCCACCACCCTCTCCTTCTCCAGCAACTCAGTCTTCAGTCTCTCTGCCAAGCAACCTACAAGAGAGCAAGCACACATATGCGTATACGGGCACGTGAACCCACACACAAACATACATGCGCACATACGAACATTTCAGACTGAGAGATACATTTGAACGTGAATGAAGAACTATGGTGAAGTGAGAAGTTACCCAGGACTCCTATCTTTAATGGAGTGCTGCTCTTTAGACACTTCTTTTTCAGAACTGCTGGATGTTTGAGTCTGTTCCAGATGGTCTGCTCTGCCTTTTCCCTGTCACAATGATTTTTATTTTTTCCAACAGAAAATAGCATTACATCCAAGCAAAAAATATCACTGAAGTCAAGGACTGCTGTCAAGTTGCACAAGATTGGCAACGTATAGATTCACTGTGTAAAATACAAACAGAAATAGGCTTTTCCTACCTTATGGAGCATGTGACAAGAAGCACCACATCTGCCTGTATAAAAAAAAAAAAAATTAGGAAAGATGAGAATGAAAGCTTTCAAATAAAGGAAGCGCTGTGTTTATCAAGGGTCAAAGGTCAAGGCATTGACACTTACCTCTGATAGTTCGTGGGTCCGAACATATCCACCCTTCTGAAGAATGGACCACGCAATTTCAGTGTCGTTGACGTTCATCTGACAGCCGTATGTTTCGAAATACACTGCAAGATGTAAACACCAAAATAAAATTGGCAACGACTACCGGCATACTGACACATGGGAATTAAAATCCTAAAGCCTGAACTATCATGGCAACAAATGCAGTTACATACCTTTCCGTAGCTGCGCCAGACCACTTTCTTCAGGAAGATACGATTCCTCATGTTCCTGTTGCGTCTCAGTTGAACTTTTGCCTGAAGAACTCTTAATGACGACAGCTTGGTCTTAAATGTGCTCACTCTCGTCTCATCAGTCTCATTAGTAGGAGTGCTAGATAGAGACACTGAGCAATAACCTCTGCATTTGTCGGCGAGTCGAGATAAACACTTTTGAACAGAAAACACTAGAAGTCTAAGCCTGCGGGCAGACATCATGTCTAAACGGGAGATTCGGCTACAAAGCCATGAACAAGACAAGAAACTCAATTTAACTTTAAAAGTAACGTTAGCTAAGGCTAAGTGCTAACTTAGCAATGGTGCTGTGGTTTGCGCAGAACAATTTTATATACAAAAGTATATTATCAGCGAGCTAACAAATCTGTACAAGCAGCCAATAAATATAAAAATATCTGTAGCTTAGTTAGGTAACCTAATAATTCAGCTGTAACATACACTCAGGTATGACCCCACACGGTTAACATTGACATGCAGTTTTGTAATTTTCAAAATAACGGTTTCATTAAAACGTAACAGTGATACTCGTGTTTCAGTTCTAAGACAAGTAAACGGTGTAACTTGGGAGGGAGATCAATCGCAAAAATATCGATTTACGTTTTTTAATTCATATTTTTGTAATTAATATTTTTAATTAATATTTTTTAAATTAATAGTTTTGTGAAATCTTATATTTAACATAAACGGCTACTTTTATTTTGCAAGTGTTTACTTGTTAGTCATAAGTAGTGTTTTGTGAGATGATTGTTCGTTTTCACACATGGCTCTCTGTCCCTCACCTACTCTGATCTAATGACGAATGCGTAATTTATTTTATAAGTGGACTTCACACTTCGTTCTGTTACCTAAGGGTCAGTACAACATACTCGTTTAAATGTGCTGATACAAAGATTGTGAAACAATTAATGTTTTTAATTAACTGATTAAAGTTTTACTCTGAATGAACACATTTTACGAATATATAGGAATGTTAACCTTATTACATTGTCTTTGATGAGGAAATGGGTATTTTGGATGTTTTAACCTTTTAAACATGTTTTAACCTTTTAAACTTTTAAATATTACCGTAAGGTTGTAAATACGTTCATTAATATTTTAGGTATTTTGATTATTCATTTTGCAATTTTGATTAAAAATAAATAAATAAATAAAATTAAAAATCTAGTTATTTAAACATGTCCAAGAATTGCTGTCCACTCTCTCATCTTTGGATAACCATCTTGGTAAAAATGCGACCTTTGACATCAGTGACCTCACAACTTTAAAAAAGGTCTATCTTCATTCGCCTAAAGGCATAAACTGCATGCTCCTATAGTATGTCAGTTCATTTGAATTTCTCACTTTGTCCCCATACTCAGATGAGTTAAAGCTAAAAATGTCCACCCCATTGTGATGAAATATTGAGTTAATAAACATTATTTTAGAATATCAAAATATATGTTTGAAATGCTAACTTTAGCTAAAATTGTCCACCTGCTGACATGACAGTTGCACAATACAGTGAACATATACTTGCATATACCTTCTTTGCTGTTTTCTTGTTGTTTTGTTTTAAGTAATATTTCCTAATAACTATTAAACTATTGATGTTCAGCTACGACAGGAGCTGAAGTAGCAAAGAGGAAAAGGTCCAGGTGAGATGCAGACCCTTGGAGGAAAGAGACAATTACCTGTGAAATTAGAGAGAGAGAAAGCGCTGTAGAAAAGGTGAGGAGATTTTAACAAAAAAGGGAATTCATGACTGAAAAAGAAAGGTATGCCAAAAAAAAAACCCAAAACAAAACAGTCGAGAAAGGAATAGTTGCCATGACAACTAAACATTCTTGAAGAGCTATAAACTGTGTTATCAAGGTGTATTTTAAATGTTCATAACTTTGCTTTTAATGGCTTTAAACGTTATATATAGCTTAGAAGTATGTAGAGGTTGGAGGAATATGTGTGGCTATATTTGGGCTATTTCTTCTGTTTGGGTATGAGTGGTTTGTAGCATTTAGCATTGGACATTGAGAGTGCTGAAAAGTCTAAATGTGTCTGTGAAAGCTTTAGAAGTATAAAGTGATTGATTTTTAAATTAGTAATGAAAATGCTGAGGTAATAAAATGATATTGTAAGCAGAAAAGTATGGATGGTCCCGAATAAACTGGTTTCATGCAGGAAAGACCAGTGTAGGCTTCAGCATAAATCTTCAGGAGGCCTCTTTGAAAAAGCCTCTAGGGGATTCCGTTGAAGGGAGAGCCTTGGTTCAAGGATGGGACATCCCGGCCAAGCACTGGAAGAAACAATATGGAGATCACCAAAAGAAACAATATGGGCATCCGGTGATATAGAATAGGATCGTCTTTTAAAAAAATAGAAGTAGTTCAGGTTGAACATAATAGTACCAAGAACTTGTTGGTGTAACTATTAAATATCAATTAGCATATATTGAATAATGTATGGTTTGAACATAATAGTGGAAACCTGGACAAGTATTATGAAAAAATAAAAATGGTTATGCAAGTGTCCTTGAAGCGTTTGGTTACTATCTGATGGATTAAAATAGGTTTGTTGGTAGCAAAGACATCACTAAAGTGTACAGAGCAAAGGTACTCCAGGACCAGGATGGGTAAGTAGCAGCTTGATCAATGGACTCTTCTGTGAGACGTAACAGGGCGTCGGTCTTAAATGTAATGTTAGATCAAGTGAAAAACTTTAGTGGATTGAAATACAGATAAATAAATCCACCAAAAGTGCACCTGCATCATTGGTAAAAAGTTGTTCTGCTAGTTGTCTGATTTTGTTCCAGTAATCTAATGTTTCCTGTGGACTAGGTGGTTCAAGATTATATTGGTGTTTGCTTTATTTCTGTGATCTTTTTAACCATAGTCTGCTTGTTTATACTGTCTACCAAATATTGAGTAGTGAAACACTGACACAATCCCTTTTGGCGTCAGACATTTGTAATAATTTCAATAATCTACACTTGTAAATCAAGAGGGCAGCACCATTTTAAAGTCTAGTTTCCTTTCTCTGTATCACTTTCTGGAATTTTTCCGTCTGTGTTTTTATTAAAGTTAAAAATGGAAAGGGTATTAAAACTCCCTTTCACTGACATCTCTTCCACTGAACTTGTAGAGAAAGTGATGATATGAAGATGATTATGTTTATCGCTTTCACTCAGAGATCATTGTCTGAGGGTCATGTTGTACAGTTCACGATGCCCCGGGTTGCAATCAGGAGGTTTGACAGTGATGTGCCACAGTTGTCTGTGGTGTTCTATATGATCATCACAGAACATCACACATAACTGGTCAAATTGTATCTCGAGTAGTATATTTGTGTATTATACTATATATTAGCAGCATATCTTTATGATGCAATTAAAAACATTCCCCATCCCCCTGAATACCAATCATATTACATATCTGGGTACTAAATTCTCTTCCCAGTTGTCTGTTATTCAAAATAAATAGTCATCCAATTATTAAAACAATAAGCGACAAACTTCATTGATGGACAAATTTGCCCCTTATGCTCTTCGGACAAACTGCAATAATTAAAATGAGAATATTACCTAAACGAAATTGTTTGTTTTCAATTATTCCAGTGCCACCAACCTGTCTAAAATCTTTGGACAACATCATAACTTGATTCTACTGGAAAAATAAATCACATAGAATCAAACTCACAACATTACAGAACTGTAGTTGATTATAGCAAATCAACTACAATATGGAATAAAATGGATAAAACCTAGTATATCAGACAGAATATGGATAGACATAGAGCAAACATTATGCAAAGATCTAAAAGTCAGACTTACCATTTATCAGTCAAATCAATTAAAGAACATTCATGATCAACAATTTGTGGGTGGCCATGATACTAACAGCTTGGTGGAAATTCCACAAGATATCAAACTCCACACTAACATAAACATAACACTGCTTTCATGTCACTTCCACAAGTAGCCCAAACATAAGATATAGAAAGCAGGTAAGAGCAACTATCAGTTCAGAGACATTAAACTCACGTGCATCCATATCAGTATTATAAACATTCCTAATACAAAAAAACTATCACATAAGATATACAAAATAATAATGAAATCAAATCGCATAATTACTCTCCAATCGAGACAATGGGAGGAAGATTTATTACTAACCCCCGACGCCACAGTCTGGATTAAAATGTATAATAATAATTACCACATGACAGCAACACTAACCTACAATGCATTCAGTACAAAATAATACATAGATTACATTATACTACACATTGGATGTTTAAAATTGGTTTCACAAGCTCAGCAATCTGTACATACTTTACTCCAAACACAGCTGACGATTACATTCACATCGTGTGGCAGAGCACACCTATCAAGTAATTTTGGAAATAGGTCATCACACACATGTCCCATGATTTAAATAACCCTATCCATCCAACACCATCTTTATGTCTCCTAGGAGACATGTCATCAACCAATGTGTCAATAGAAAAAAAACAGGATAATATATATATATAACATTATTAATTGCAAATACAAACATACTCATGAATTGGAAAACAAAAAATAATATTAGTGTCACCGAATGGAAAAATCTATTGATAGACTACATATCAATGGAAAAAAATCTCAGAATGAATCAATAAGAACCAATAACCTAGACTGGACTCCTTTGATAAAAAGTTTACAGAGCTAATCCATAAATGATAAATATCCCAATCTAGTACGTGTACATATACAGTGCACTCGCACATAGCCTCTCTCTCTCTCTCACACACACACACACAGGCAGACGCACACAAGCAGTCACACACGAACACACACACACACACACACACACACACACACACACACACACACATTCCCGTAATGGTGCAGGTGGCTAATACTTAAAATACTCTATCTGCATTTCCCGTTTGTCTGTTTCGTCGTTGTTCGTCTTATTTTTCCTCTCTCCCCTATTCCCGTTTCCCCCACGTTATTTATGTCTGTTCATACGTTTTATACACCCGATATAGTTGGACACAGTGAGAAGTTAGAAATAAATAATGAATAAATAATAAAGTTCTAAAGGTCCTCCGATGGGCGGAAATCAATTGATATATTTATTTCTCCAGATTTCTAACTCGGAGAGAAAAAGACGTCCTTTTACAAATCGCACCTCGTTGTGGAACTCTACTAAGGTTTACAATCCAGGCGATTATTTTTAACCTCAAAGAACATAGGCCTGCTCCAAGGCAAACTGATTTCATCCCATTAATTAACTTTAATGCGATGTTTTTTGCCGAGCATTAGGCTAAAGAAAATGAATGTTGCTGCGTTTATCAAACTAAAAGTATTTATTCTGAGCCATGCGGTAAATGATTCAGTGTGAGCAGCATATGGACGATTTTTGGAAAATGCTGTGACTAGGTAATATTTTGAAATATAAGGCGTTGTTAAAGCCTCTCATTCACGCTATTAACGTTATAAGTTAAAATAATTGAATAATTCATAAATAAATAAATAGCGTTTGTATAATATTTAAAAATAAACATTTACGTAAAAGCACTCTTACGTAACAACCAAGTTGTCATGTATTTGAATCTAAAGCTAAAGTGTTGCTTTGATCGCTTTGGTCGGTCGACACTTGCCTGGCTCTGTTGAATTGCTGTTTCAAACTGTTTTATAATTCGTGCAGTTAGATCATTTGGTTAAATCATTTACGATTTTATTTTATTCATTTACTACTTTCGACTACGATTTCCAGAAAGGTTGACCGACGATCCTCACGAAAATGAATCCAAGTGCTCCAAGTTCGCCGATGACTTCGTTGTACGTGGGTGACCTTCATCCAGACGTTACCGAGGCCATGCTATACGAGAAATTCAGTCCTGCTGGCGCAATAGTCTCCGTACGGATTTGCAGGGACGCGATGACCCTCCGCTCACTTGGATACGCATACGTGAACTTTCAGCAGCAGGCAGATGCTGAGCGTGCTTTGGACACTATGAACTTTAACATCATCAAAGGCAGACCTGTGCGAATTATGTGGTCCCAGAGAGACCCCTCTCTGAGGAAGAGTGGAGTTGGCAACATCTTCATCAAGAACCTTGACAAGTCTATTGACAGCGAAGCTCTTTACGACACATTCTCTGCCTTTGGGAACATCCTTTCCAGCAAGGTGGTGTGTGACGAGAATGGCTCTAAGGGCTACGGCTTTGTGCACTTTGAGACCCGTGAGGCTGCGGAGAGAGCAATTGAGAGACTTAATGGCATGTTGCTCAATGACCGCAAAGTGTTCATTGGCCACTTCAAGTCTCGCAAGGAGCGAGAGGCTGAGATGGGGGCCAGGGCCAAAAAGTTCACCAATGTGTACGTCAAGAACTTTGGAGAGGACATGGACGACGACAAGCTGAAGGAGATCTTCAGCAAGTTTGGCCAAACGCTGAGCACTCGCGTCATGACCGACGAGAGCGGCAAGTCCAAGGGCTTTGGCTTTGTGAACTTCGAGAGGCACGAGGATGCCCAGAGGGCTGTGGATGAGATAAATGGGAAGGAGCTGAATGGGAAGAAGGTGTATGTGGGTTATGCCCAGAAGAAAGGCGAGAGGCAGACAGGGCTGAAACGAAAGTTTGAGCAGATGAAGCAGGACGGTATGACTCGCTACCAGGGAGACAACCTGTACGTCAAGAACCTAGACGACGGTCTGGACGACGCGCGTCTACGTAAGGAGTTCTCTCCGTTCGGGACCATCACAAGTGCCAAGGTGATGATGGAGGGCGGCCGCTCCAAAGGGTTCGGCTTCGTGTGTTTCTCCTCGCCGGAGGAGGCCGCCACGGCCATGACGGAGATGAATGGGCGCGTTGTAGGCACCAAGCCGCTGTACGTGGCTCTGGCGCAGCGCAAGGAGGAGCGGCAGGCCCACCTCTCCAACAAGTACATGAAGCGCACGGCCAGCGTGAGTGCCTTGCCCAACCTCGTGCTCAACCCCTACCAGCCTGCCCCGCCCTCCGGCTACAACATGGAAGCCATTCCACAAGCTCAGAACTGGCCTGCCTACTGCGCAAGCAGCCAGCTGGCACAACTCCTCCCCAGCCCTTGCTGGGCCATGCAGTGCGTCCACCCACAGCAAGTCCAGGATATGCCGAGTGCCATCGGTCCAGCCGCATCCTGCCCGCAGGCCTTCAGCGCCATCCGACCAACCACCGCCTGCCAGGTCCCACGCACGATGGCCTATCAGACCATGGCATCTGAGGCTCCGGGGACAGGGATGGCCAGCGCGGAAGCTGCCAACAAGGCGTCGCTGGTGAGAGCAGTACCACAGTACAAAACCACCTCAGGCGTTCACAGCCCACAGCAACACCTGGGCACACAGCCCTTAGATATAAATGTCGAACTTACCATTTATCAGTCAAATCAATTATAAAACATTTATGTTTCTCAACCCACAGCAGCACCTGGGGGCAGAGCTCCAGGTGCCCGTGCAGCTGGCTGCGGTCCATGTGCAGGGTCAGGAACCTCTCAGTGCCTCCATGCTGGCTGCTGCACCTCCACAGGAGCAGAAGCAGATACTGGGTGAGCGTCTGTTTCCCCTGATCCAGAACATGCAGCCCACCCTTGCAGGGAAGATCACGGGTCTGTTCCTGGAACTGGACAACTCGGAGCTACTGCATATGCTGGAGTCTCCTGAGTCTCTGCACCCTAAGGTGGATGAGGCAGTCGCTGTGCTCCAGGACCAGTGCGCGCAGGAAGCCGCTCAAAAACTTTAACCAGTGCTGCGCTTCTGGCTGTCTAATGGAAGAATAAGCAGTAAAAAAAATTAACATTTTAACTGAAAAAAATAAACATTGAAACTGAAATGCATTGAACATTGAAATATTTTTGCCATGTCTGTAGACATCAAGCCTGTAAGGGTTGGCACCAGGCCGAGGCCCCCTCGACCAGAGGGAGGCGTCGAGTCAACCACGCCACTGATCAGGATCAACACCCAACAGCTGGGCTAGACCTTATATAAGCCCAGTGACCCAATCATTCAGTGCTGGGTTTTTGATAAAGTTTTGAGCCAAGCTCCTAGCCGGTAACTCTGGGTATTGAGGTCTGTGAGCCCTTGTGCTATGCCTCTTTTCTGTTCTGCGAGGGTGTCAGTGTTTTTACACGTCCCCTCCCTTCTCCAGTTTTCCCCTCTCGAGTCTGTCTCTCTCCTGAGGCTTCCCTTAGCCATTCAAGTTTCTCCCCGTTTTCTGGTTTTGTTTGGGAGCTTTTAGTTCGAGTTTTCCCCAGTGCATCGGGGTTGCCATTTCTTTCTGTGGCGTTCTTTGTTCTCCCCTTTTCCACGCTCACCGAGGTGTTTCGTTTTTTCCTCTTGTTTTGCTTGATCCAAGCTCTAACTGTTCTGCACACGAGCCCACCATTGTTAGAGTGTGGCTGCTTACCCAGTAAGCTATTGGTGTCCTCACCTAGCTGACCTGGATTCAAAACCACCTTACAAAGTCCAGGCCTTGGTTATTCTAAGCTTAAAATGAAAACGACAGAAAAAGGTAAAATCATTTCAAGTTTGGTTTATTTGTCGCATACATAGTCATACACAGTATAACTCACAGTGAAATGGTTGAGTGCTCTGTCCAATCTGAGGAAAAAGAAAAACAGGGGTGCATAGAGAAATATATTCTATATATATACAAAAATATATTAATAGTGCATGTACAATATATATATATATATATATATATATATATATATATATATATATATATATATATATATATATATATATATATATAATGTTTATATGTACAATGTATATATGGATATTTATATATGTATGTACAGAATGTACAGTCCCATCTTGCAATTGACATATTTACAGTTATATGTTACATATTACAGTTATATTGAACATATTACAGTTATTTCTATTACATATTACAGATTTTGACATGAACAGCTGATCATTTTTTTGTTTTTATTCCTCTTAAAGTTTGAATGTTCAGATTGTCAGTTCTTACAGGTCATAGCTGATCATTAGATAAGTGTATTGGGTTGCATTAATATAAATGTAAAGATCAAAAAAACAAAACCCCACAGTGTAGCTTAAAATAGAGAATAATTCTGTAATATTCCTTTATGTACAACACAATTTCAAATGACCTTATTAACAAACCAGTAAAGACAGGACGAGAAGCAAAGGTCACTTACACGTATTAAATCTTGAAGCAAACAAACTGCAGCTGCAAGTGCCACACTGCCATCCAGTTCCACTCTCTGGTCTGGCGACGGTCATATTACAGGAGCAACGAGAGGCTGCCAACAGTTTCTTTTAGCTTGTCTACTGAGACGGTGAAACTGGCCAACCAGGTGAAAAGCATTGTGAAGGAGAAACGACTTCGACTGCCGACGTGGGAAAGTATCAGTCAGAGCAGGTCTATTGGAGCAGTGCGATGGACTCTGCCCAACAATGGGCTGCAAGCCCACATCTCTGCACATAGCAACAGTATGTGGTTCCTAGGTGCCCAGTCGGCTAGTTTTAAAGTTCAATTCAAATATTAAATAAAAATGCAGACTTCAGAATTGGTTAAAGAGCATAACTGTGCACGTACTTTATTGTAGGTTAACATTAACACGCATTATTGAGGCACCCTCTGGAGAATGTCTAAAAATCAGAGAACCCACATTTTCATACATTTTTCAGTAGTGGTTATGTATTCACCCCACATTCCTTTACATATTTGCGTTTGTCTTCACGTCCATTGCATCCAAACCATACATTTGTCAATATATGCAAAGTAATATAAAACACCCACACCAGTTGGAACCTGTTAACACCACATTCCAAGAGATTTCTCTTGACCTTATCCTAAAGAGATGGTCCTGAGCCTGATGGAAATAATATCTCATACTTGGGAGGACATGGACGACAACAAGCTAAATGAGATCTTCAGCAAGTTCGGCCCAACGCTGAGCCTTCGCGTCATGACAGACGAGAGCGGCAAGTCCAAGGGCTTTGGCTTTGTGAGCTTCGAGAGGCAAGAGGATGCCAAAAGGGCTGTGGATGAGATGAACGGGAAGAAGTTGAATGGGAAGCAGCTGTATGTGGCTCGTGCCCAGAAGAAAGGCGAGAGGCAGACAGAGCTCAAACGCAAGTTTGAGCAGATGAAGCAGGACGGCACGACTCGCTACCAGGGCGTGAACCTGTACGTTAAAAACCTAGACGACAGTCTGGACGACGAGCGTCTGCGTAAAGAGTTCTCTCTATTCGGGACAATCACGAGTGCCAAGGTGATGACGGAGGGCGGCCGCTCCAAAGGGTTCGGCTTTGTGTGTTTCTCCTCGCCGGAGGAGGCCACCGAGGCAATGAAGGAGATGAACGGGTGCATCGTAGGCACCAAGCCGCTGTACGTGGCCCTGGCGCAGCGCAAGGAGGAGCGGCAGGCCCACCTCACCCACCAGTACATGCAGCGCATGGCCAGCGTGAGTGCCGTGCGCAACCCAGTGCTCAACCCCTACCAGCCCGCCCCGCCCTCCGGCTACTTCATGATGGCCATTCCACAGTCTCAGAACTGGGCTACCTGCTACCCGAGCAGGCAACTGGCACAGCTCCACCCCAGCACCCGCTGGGCTACGCACAGCATTCAGCCACAGCATTTCCAATACATGCCGAGTACCATCAGGCCCGCTGCAGACCAATCTCTGTGCCAGGAACCTCTCACTGCCTCCGTGCTGGATCTGGAACCTCCGCAGGAGCAGAAGCAGATGTTGGGTGATCTATGGTCTGTTTCCCGTGATCCAGAACATGCACCCCAACCTTGCAGGGACGGGTTTGCTCCTGGAGATCGACAACTTGGAGCTTCCGCTTATGCTGGCTGAAAAAATAAAAACGCATTAAATATTGAAATATTTTTGCCTGGTCCATAGACTCCAGTTTCAGGCCTTGATTACAGTAAACTAAAACAACATGTAAAAATGCTAAATGATTGACACGTGTACAGTCGGTGACTCCTTTCTTTTTGTTCCTCTTACTGTTCGAATGCTCAGAATGTCAGTTTTTGCAGTTGACAGCTGAGCATTAGGCATGTGTATTGGATTGTATTAATAATACAATTGAGGATTCATTGCTGTTCAGGGACCCAGCAGTGGTAACTTGGCAGTGGTAGGGCTTGAACTAGCAACATTCTGATTACTAGTCAAGTAACCTCTGAATAGTATTATTATGATTAATATTATTAATATATCTTACACTGAGGTCTGCTGAAGCTTACCCAGGATCCTTTGCAGCAGCCTGCCATATGCACAAATCATTACGAAAGGACACAGAATCTCTAAACTCCCTTGTTTTATGTTATTAGTTTGTCTAATTCAATGTTAAAGCACTTTCCCCTGTAAACACTCTTTTTATGACCTCATTTCACCGTTTCATGACTTTATGCCACGAACCAACCAACTATTCTTTTATACAACTCTTTTCAAACACTTCAACCATTGTGGGTAATTACACTATTATACACCTGTAATTCTTGTTATGCTATTTATTTTATTGGTACTGTCGATACATCGATGTTAGGAGAAATACCTCATGAATACTTTAAATGAATCCTTAAAATGACACCTATTCCATTTACTAATGCTAAGCTTGCTACAGTCTGAACTTCTAGCAAGTCAAGAGAAGTCTCATGCAGTTTCTGTATTTTCTATAATTGCATAATATATGGATGGTTTTAAACTCAATAACATACGCACTTGCAAAATATGTGAATATAAAGGAACAAAAATAAATTAACATAACCACATACCTAAACATCATCTGGTACCATCACCCCATCACCCCTCAATGCAGTATGAGGATGGTCAGATTGTTGTATTTACTAATAGTTACCACTAGTATTAAAATAACAGTAAGCCCAAACTGTTCGACTATGTCCTCTTAAACAAACCTGTGATTTTTAAAATATTTGGACCACATCCTCCTGCAGAATAAAACAATCAGGAAATACAGTTGAGTTGGCCCATACCGCCCTCACATCAGTGTGATTTCCATCAATGACGTGTTATGGCTCTGGGTAAGGAACAATGTTATATTGTTCAATAAACTTTTCACAGGATGCATATTTTTCATTGTTTTAGCAAAGTTTTCGCTACCTCTATACAGCAAACACCAGAATCGACAAGGTTTACATTAATTATAGTCAGTAGAATTAAAGGGAAGAGGCCATATAAAAGGCTGGGATCTACGTTTAGCAGACTCGGCACTGTGTTACTAGATATTGCCCACATTCCAGTAATTTTATTAAGTCCTCTTTAAACAGAAAATAAAGATGCAGACTCAAGAATTAATTGAAGAGAGTAGTAGGTCCATTATTTATTTTGAGCTCAGCGTTACATACAAACGAGGCATAGTCCAGAATATGTCTAATAATCACACAAGGAACACACATTTTTATCCAGTTTTCACAACTGATTATGTGATTGCCACACCTTCTCTACATACTGGTGTTTGAAATCTCAACCACTGTGTTCAACCATACATTATTCAATATATGCAAATTGAGATCTATCATTGTACAAATTGAAGCTTGACCCCAGTATATCCTATTGGAAGATTTTCCTGGGTTTTTTTTTTTTGTTGTTGTTGTTTTTGTTTTTAACAAAGATAATCTCAACTCATACCATCAAACACCTGCAAGATGATGTTGCAGGTCAGTATCACCCTGCTCTTATGGTAAGATAATGAACCTTGCTTAGCCACAGAACTCTCGAAGAGGCTTTCACGTCTTTTAAAAGCCGGGATCTTTACCAATACTTAGGAAGCTATTTCTCACGGGAACAGTCCAGAGTCATCTGCCGTAGACTTCCACAGAGGCCTTGAAACCACCTGCATCAGAGCCTCTGCTCTGCACTTACAGACCCACAAAGGCCTTAAGATACCCCAGAAACATTATTCCTCTTTATGCTTTCAAACACAGTCTTGCACCACTCTGCACCTGTTGCAGAGAGCTTCAAAGCCTATTATAATTAGATCACAGATCGCCTCATGAAAATACCTTTACCCCAAAACATTTTATTACCTCAGGTGGAACAGTGTGTATAGGCCTAGACCTCTTTAGATGTAACTTAGAACCGCCGGTGACCGCTGTATGCGTTTCTTTGGTTGTACAAGCTCCACTGAAGGACTCCATGAATAGTTGATGATGGAAGAGGGGTATATCAGATTCACCCCTTCTGCCTCCATGTGACAAATTAACACACTGCATAAACTTTTAGAAATAAATCAGTCTTTTAACAAATGGTAAACATTCTCTAGAAAAGATTATCTTGTAACAATTCATTGAGTATATGAACTGTTTTTGTGTCCTTATATCTATAAATGAAAAGTAATAAAACATTATAGATGATAAATAAATTACATAAAATGTATAAAAGTTCACAAATAAGAAAGTACCTGAGTCTGCACTTTTCTCCACAGATTCAAGAAACTCGTGAAAGTTGGAAGCTATAGAAACACATAGTACAGAATTATAGACTGACTGAGGTGTGAGCAGAAAGATCGCCATGATGTCCTTATATCTAAAGCACTCAAAGCATTGATGCTATGTAAATAAACTGTGATCCGATTGGTTCAATCTAAGTAAATAGATTCACCTACTTTGAAGTTAAAGTTTTTCTCAAAAGGTTAGAACTGGTTGACTATACTTTGCCGTGTTCTGTAATAGAAAATGTAAACATTTATATCTAAAATATTGCACGACAGAAATCAATTCAAGACTAACCTCTAATGACCGCTAGATGGGGGAAGATATCAAGTAATAAATGAGTCCAGATCCTCCTGCCCGACAATACGGTGAGACTCTGTTTTTACGTGTGATGGAAAATGATACGAAACTATGTATTATGTGATTCATATAAAATCACACTGATCCTTTTGTTCTTAAATTAATAATGCTGTTTGCACATTTGTATCCGCCTGTTGCTGATTAAGTTGAACATGTATCAGGAACTGTTAACATCAAGGTCAACTTGACACACAACCCACACTGTTTGGAGACAGTTTGGGTTGGTTTGTGGAAAAAACCAAGCTGAGAGCTGATTGGCTTATAGCCACAGCAACAAAGGAAAGAAGAGCTGCTTAAGAAAAGATGATTGGTTAAAGACAGCACAGGAGTAGTATAACTAGCCACGGTTTTGTATACTCGGGGCTCCCTACCTGAGGAGAGCCAAACATTTATTTTATTCTTTTTCTTATTAAATTACTCTCTTAATCACGTCTGACTTGCTGTTTGTTCAAAATTCCACAACATATGTCATTACTACGCCGCACAAAAAAGACCGCCATATTTGTAGTTCCACAATGTGAAAAGGCGTCATTTTCTATGCAAACGAATGAATAAACACCATGCCATGCCTTGCTGTATCCCCTCTTTGCACCGCTGGACAGACACACTCATGACACTGTACTCATCAAAAGCAGCACCAGAGACGCACTGAGTCATATCCCGCTACACACCTCTCAGGCCAGCTTGTTTGCACGTTTTGTCATAAAACTCAAAATGTCATTTGTTGCCATTATATATAAAATTACCTATTTAAAAAAAACAAATAAATCAAAAAGTACTTGTGGCTAGAGAGACACGTGGCTAATCACTTACAAGAAATAATGTCAGTGATGTTTGGGGCAGGTGTTTCAAACTTGCCCAGACTCTTGAGAAGCACCTAAACGCTCACACAAGGGTGTCCGCTTGCCATAGTGCTGCAAATACTGCAGGAAGGGCTTTGGTGAAACAGGCCACATGGAGGAGCAGAAGACAATCCACACAACTGAAGAAGCCCATAGCTGCCCAGTATGTCAGAATCCACACTTGTTTGGGCAAGTGTGTTAAAGTCTTCCTTTGTTTTTGGTTTTGTTCCTTTTCATATAGTTGTTTATTCCTTTTTGTCTAGTGATGTCCATTATCCATTTAAAATCTGTCAAATTAAACAAATGTGAAACGAATTCCATAGTATTCAGATTTGATTGCAAAAGAGACCAACCACTCCCCGTATTTTGAATTTTGCATATACAGTATATGTGCAGTTCCAGCCTAGTCCACTGATCCAAAATCTGGCCCAGATGTATCTGTTGACTGCAAATTTGAATGATTTCTGTGCTCTGCAGCAAAGGAGCGTTTGGTTACTATCTGATGGATTAAAATAGGCTTGTTGGTAGCAAAGACATCACTAAAGTGTACAGAGCAAAGGTACTCCAGGACCAGGATGGGTAAGTAGCAGCTTGATCAGTGGAATCTTCTGTGAGACGTAACAGGACGTCGGTCTTAAATGTAATGTTAGATCAAATGAAAAACTTTAGTGGATTGAAATACAGATAAATAAATCCACTAAAAGTGCATCTGCATCATTGGTTAAAAAGTTGTTCTGCTAGTTGTCTGATTTTGTTCCAGTAATCTAATGTTTCCTGGCACTAGGTGGTTCAAGATTATATTGGTGTTTGCTTTATTTCTGTGTTTTTTTTAACCATAGTCTGCTTGTTTATACTGTCTAACAAATGCAATACTGAGTAGTGAAACACTGACACAATCCCTTTTGGAAGTCAGACATTTGTAATAATTTCAATAATCTACAGTTGTAAGTCAAGAGGGCAGCACCATTTTAAAGTCTAGTTTCCTTTCTCTGTCTCACTTTCTGGAATTTTTCCGTCTGTGTTTTTATTAAAGTTAAAAATGGATAGGGTATTAAAACTCCCTTTCACTGACGTCTCTTCCACTGAACTTGTAGAGAAAGTGATGATATGAAGATGATTATGTTTATCACATTCACTCAGAGATCATTGTCTGAGGGTCATGTTGTACAGTTCACGATGCCCCGGGTTGCAATCAGGAGGTTTAACAGTGATGTGCCAAACAGTTGTCTGTGGTGTTCTATATGATCTAAAAGTCAGACTTACCATTTATCAGTCAAATCAATTAAAGAACATTCATGATCAACAATTTGTGGGTGGCCATGATACTAACAGCGTGGTGGAAATTCCACAAGATATCAAACTCCACACTAACATAAACATAACACTGCTTTCATGTCACTTCCACAAGTAGCCCAAACATAAGATATAGAAAGCAGGTAAGAGCGGAGCAGTCAATGTGCCTAATATGACTGCAAAAGCCTGGCAGGACAGGAGGTATTCCTGCTTCTGCTAATCAGCAAAAGGAAGCTCCTGGCAAAGTGACGTGGACTGCAAAAAAATCACCAGGAAGGTCAAGCTACAAATGCCAGAGAGGAGCAGGGAGCACCAAAAGTTCCATAGCATCCTGCGGAAAGAGTACCACATAAGCATGGAAACAGTACAGCAACCCATGGTATGAGCATGGACAGATGAGGAAGAGCTGCTAGAACAGTACGTCCCCAATAAGCAGGCAGGATGTGGATCCGTCTCACTATTTCATCGGCAGAAATGCAGGAGCAGGTGATAATACTCCTGGGCCCAGCACTCTTCAACCTGGGTACTTTAAGGAGAACACGGCAGCCTCCCAAAAGTGATACAAAGTCCCAAAATGGCTATTACCTGTGCTGAATAACAGTATGAAGGACAAATCTACCCCTGTCCAAAGTTTAATTGATTTAACTGAATGCCAACTATACTACCACCATCAATCTGTGTAAGGTGTACTTGCAAGTGCCTTTAGCACCAAAAGCAAAAGAACTCAGTGTTTTCAACACATTTCATCCAAGCATCATCATGTGAAATGTTGTTCTTTTCGGAAATTCTTCATCTAAATATGGTTGTGTTGCTAATGAGATCATATTATTTGTTACTCTTTAAACCTTATTATTCCTTTAAGATTCAAAGTCTACTGTGTTAGGAAACCTATGTGAGAATATAAAATCAGCAGTTTCTGCATGCTTGTGTGATGAATACAGAAAGTGATCTCTTATACCTGCGGAATTAAGGCTTCAAATGTCTTGGTGTTCAGACGATATGGAGAGGCTCTGGGAATCTGGAAGGATAAACGTTTGTTTCATTTTCAGGGACTGTTGATCATTTATTTGTCCATTCATTTATTACACTATTAAGGGATTATTAATGTGCACTGGGAGAACAGTATAAAGTTATCAGTCTTCTTCATCAGTCTTCTAACTAAATAGCCTGGTCTTGTAAGGTAACCACATCCACACCTTTCCCTCAGTGATGGCAAGGAGTGGTTTAAACTCACCATGTCGTCTGTGATTCTGAGTGTGAGTGCTCCTGCATTTTTGTACACAAAGCCTGCTGAGTTGGCAGTGAAGGCAGAGATGCCCATATACAGCATGTTGCTTTCATCAGGTGGCAGTGAAAATGGTGTCGGGGCAAAAGCGGGTTTCTTGTGCACTCCAATGTTGTAAAACTCCCCCTATATAGAGAGCAATGCAGAGATTAACTTATTCTTTTACAGCTCCTGGGTCTTGATTCTTCGTTCAGATTAAACTGTTTTATCAGTGTAACCTTTGTGTAACCTTTTTTTCCTACAAAAGCCCAACAGTGCTTTCTGGATACACTTAGGCACAGTTTTGCAAGTGCCCCTGTTATTCCCTGTTAATTCAGATCTTTGGCTCAGAAAGGCTTTCTTATGATCATTATGGTCATTATTCTTATGCTTTGACAACTTGTGCCTTTTTTAACTTGTGCCTGAAAACCCCTTTACCTATGCCAATGATAAAACACTGATGAACTCCTGCAAACAAGTTGTAGTTTATTAATTAGTGCATTAATCTTAGTTTGGGATCTTTAATGGCCATCTTAATCTGTGTATATTATTTGATTGTTGGTTCTTTCCTAGCTGAATGTAACTTCCTCTCACAGTAGTGTACAACTTCCAAGCTTATCAAAGGATAGTGTTGTAGTCAGGACCATTAAAAAATCATTCAAGCAAAGACCAAGATTTTGTAGTGTTTGAATCTGAGACAAGAATGAGACTTATTTAACAATGATTTTACTTTAATTATACCACTCACTGATAATGTATTGTAAATTGTCATTGTCATAAATTGTCATAAATAATTGTCATTATAAAGGCAGCTGAATATAAACAAATATAAAGCAAAAAGGTTCATATGGTCATTTTTATTATTAAATTAAAACATAGTAACACTTAAATAATTGCTATCTGCCCTTGGGTCAATCATGGAAAGGATTTACTAGATGTGTTCTGTAATGTGTTAAATCCTCTTGATAAATGCATAGCTTTAGCTATATCATAAAACATATGATGAGTCCTTTTCTCATTATTACTTGTGTACAACAAAAGTTTGTGTGACAAGCAGCAACATGTATATTTACCAATTTATGAAAACGGGAGTATGCGCAGTGGGAGAGTAAATATCTTTTAAAATGACTCTCAATTAATGGCAATGCATTTACAATAAGTCTCTTGCCACAATAACAACACTGTCTGGATTTGCCATCAGCTGGTTGATTGCAGCATCGTGCAGCCTGCAGCCTAGCATTTGTTTGCAGGGGAACATACACTGCCATAATTATTACCATAATGAATTTTTTAAGGAGAAAGAATAGTCTGTACATTAATGTTAAAAATTCCAGATCCAGATAGCAGTGTTTATGTATGTCAGTGGCTGTGCACCAGGACTTGTGAATGTACACACACAAACCTCACCCTTTGGGTCTTCCCCAAGTCCCCTGTCCTGTTCGCACTACTAGTTAAGAGCAACCAGCTAACTTGATAGCAGTTTGACTCAATAATAATAAAAATAATAAAAATAATAGTAATAATAATAATAATAATAATAATAATAATAATAGTAATAACAATAATAGTAATAATAATAATAGTAATAATAATAATAATATGGTGCTTCCATGCACATCAGCAAGCAAATAGGAACACTAGCACTTGCATGAAATTAAGCATATTAGCATTTCAGAAGGCAGATTATTTAGCCTGCTAAAATAGCAGGTGTGGCAGCAAATGTCTGTTCAAAACACTATGTCACAGGTATGAGTATCATGTATTTGCTATAGTATGATTGTTCATGTTTGTAAATTTAAAGCTTACAAATGCTGTATTTACAGTGTATTACAGGTTATTAAAATGTGGCAGTAATTATTAGGATATAGAGAATTGTAGTGTTTAAACAAATCATTATGTCAGAAGTATGTTTAGGGGAGAACACACCCTGACCCACCCAGAGTTGACACACACTTACCTTACATTATTGATCATAAACTTGAATAGCTACAATACTGTCTGCTAATCGTGCAGTTTGAAGTTTGCAAAGTGTGTACCCAGACAAAATCTGTGTTAAAACTTTCCTTTAACACCGAGTCATACATGAGTCAGACATGATTCTGAATAAATGAATGAATGAAAAAATGAAAAGCCTTATTTCATTTCAAACTGCACTTCAGGAACACTGAGCTCAAGTTCTGAGGAAACTTCCCTGCATATTTTCAGGGGTTTTCTGCCTCACCATGCCTGAATCACCTCATAATGAGCTTGATAATGAGGAGACAGGGTGACTGAGGCAGTGAACACTCCTCACTGAGCATACTGGCTTCCAAGAGCTGGAGCTGGGAAGACCTATAGGTCTGTGACACACACTCCCACCCAGTCCTGATACTAAGAAGGTGGAACCTACAGGCTAATATGCAGCTGCTTGTGCATCAATAGGCGTCTGGGGTGTCCATCACTCAGGGAGGCGTGGCTGAAGGCGTGGCCTTGCAGACTCTGAGAGCTGGCTGAGGTAATCTCTAAAGGAGAGAGTAGTCACCAATAATCATGGAAATGTAGCCACAACTGTACAGTATATTTCACAGCCATGTATATTACATATCACAGACCAGGCTTACCAGAATAAATATTCCACACATACAGCTCATATATATCTGTGTGTGTGTGTGTGTGTGTGTAAAAACATGCTCCTGTTTTAGTCTCAACACAGACAGATATACATGTAGGAGTAGCAAACTGAAGTAAGAGCTCACCTTCACCAGTACATAGTCTCCAGCTTTAACAGTGACAGGTACGAATTGATGTGCGTAGACAACTACACAGGGTGGCCGGAAGCATGGCCAACAAAACGGGAAGACAGTGCTTCAGTGGTAAAGTTCCTGGTGAACCAGTACATTCCTCACCATGGGTTTCAGAGAAAGGTGAGATCAGATAATGGCACTCATTTTACAGCGCGCAATTTGCAGGAGTTAGAGAAAATGCTGGGTCTGAAACATTCATTTGGGGCAGTGTATCATCCTCAGTCTCAAGGTAAGGTGGAAAGGATGAATCTAAATGTGAAAAACAAAGTGGCCAAAATCTGTGCACAGACAAAATTAAATTGGGTTGATGCCTTACCTTTGGCATTAATGCAAATTAGATGTTCAGTAAATGCAACAACTGGTTTTACCCCTTTTGAATTGCAGACAGGTTGAGGATTTCCAGGACCCCAGGGACCCTTAACAATAAATGAGAAAAGAAAAACATCTCACACACACATCATACTTTAATGAATTGCAAAGTATCGTTTCAGCTTTCTCCACGCAGGAGGGGGACCGGACGGGGAGCAGACAAACCCAGACGATACCCGTTACGGACTGGGGGCTGCTGAGAGTCATCAAGAGAAAATGGAGTGAGCCGAGGTGGACAGATCCATTCCAGGTGACAGAAAGAACCAGCCACGCCGTACGCCTGAAGGGTAAAGGGGAAACGTGGTTTCATCTGAGCCAGTGCGCCGCCGCAGAGTCACCGCAGAGGAGTCTGCAAGAGACAGCGAGGGACCTTGCTGAAACATCACCTAACTCACCTGACCCGGAAGGGGCAGAATAATCCCCGGGAGCAAAAGGGTCAAGGTAATCCACCCTTAGACCCCAAAGTAAGAAGAACAGAACACCAGTGATGACTTCTGGACAATTGTGTTGTTTGATTATTTGTTGGTGTATTGTGTTGTGTGTTTCCATTTACAGTTTGGTCACGCTTGGGTTAAATAATAACATGGCAGTAGGAAAGGATTAAAACATTAACAACAAGGCGGTGAAGAAGAATGGGGGTAGAGATTGGTGGATGTGTAGCATGTGCAGCCGCAAGACCCAGACTTATAACCACCCCGGCACCCCTATTCCCACAAAAAGACCCCAAGGGTTATGCGTGCATGATTGGCCTGACTAAGGAAAGAAACCCTAAGAATTGTGACACTTTGAGCGTTATTTTCCCCCCCATCAGTAACAGAACCAGGACAGGACTATTTTCACCCGAAAAGGGGGAGGGGAACTACACGTGCTTCGTTAGAAGTTCAAGCACACCTCAAGTACGCTTGGGGCACATCCCGGCGGAATGGTGTAACCGCACGGTCACTGGGAACGAGTCTGTGGGTTCATGGGCACGAGCAGGATTGCATGATTATTGTGGAAGGATGACTTTGGTTGTTAACATGCCAGAGAACTCGGAGGGGACATGCGCCATGGTCAGGTTAGCAGCTCCTTTATTACTGATAGGCAAAAAACTACACAGGGACCCGGTAACTGATGCAGCAAGACAGTAGCGAGAGGCATACCATTTTGATTTAACAAGGAATACCCCCACATACATAGATGCAATAGGAATACCTCGCGGAGTTCCGGACAGATATAAGTTAGCAGACCAGATAGCAGGGGGATTTGAGAATATTCCGATACTTTCTGCATTATTCCCCATTACTCCAAATAAAAATGTGGATCGGATTAACTATGTACATTATAATGTCCTCAGGCTAGCCAACCTGACTAGGGATTCAGTGGAAGGACTTAGAGATCAGCTGGGACCAACCTCACTGATGGCGGTGCAAAATCGTATGGCATTAGACATGTTGTTGGCGGAAAAGGGGGGTGTCTGCGCTATGCTTGAGGATGTGTGTTGTACATTCATTGCTAATAATACCGCTCCGGATGGGTCAGTTAGTAGAGCATTGGATGGTTTGAAGACCCTATCAGAGGAAATGCATGAGAATTCAGGCATAAACAACCAGTTGGAATCCTGGATGGTGAGCCGGTTCGGTCAGTGGAAAGACTTAATTGTGTCATTGATGGTTTCATTAGCCACATTCACAGGAATTGCTGTGACATGCGGGTGCTGCTGTATTCCATGTATTAGGGCGTTAATGGTTAGACTAATCTCAGCTATGATAGAAAGGAAAGATGTGCATGAGGGTACCACGATGATGCCACTGATACAGGGGGAAAGGGACGTAGAGACAGGAGATGCCAGAATAAAGGAGTGTGATTGGTGATCTCTTTGTAGAGATCAAAAGGGGGAATTGTGGAGTTTCAGAAATGAAATGAATGCTAAGCTTACACTAGTAGAGAATAATGTGCAGAATGGAATAGGACTAATGCTTGAATAAATAAAATAATTACTGTATGTCCAGACATAACAGGAAATGCCCTAGCCATGCATATGTGTGATTATGCAAGAAGACATGTGTACGAGACGGTCAAACAGAGGTGACGGCTGAGATGGAAAAACACAAAAGCAGAAGTGGCACAAGGCGAGAGAAATATAAGTCTGTCTGTTGCAAAGTTATGATTTAGATCTCACTCGCACTGAGTTGTGAAGTGACATCTCCAGAGCTCTGCATTAATAAAAGGCCACAGGGTAACGCACTGTTTCCTGTCTCTTCTTTCCTGCATCAACGGACACGACACTAACTAATCATATAACAGAATCTGGCCCTTAGCTATTTTATTAGCTTTTTATCAGGGCACGCTTAGTAAAACGTCACATCTCTACATCAACTTTTTTAAAAAATTAACAGGCAATCAAATTATTTTGGCTATACTAAAACCTGTCCTGGAGCAATGCCTAGCTAGCTGGATAGCTAACACTAACATGCAAGACTGGGTTTGTTTTGCAGAAGTAGCAGATGCTAAATAGCTGCCTTGTAAAAGAGGTTTGCATTGGGGACTGTTTGTATTTGATGCATGCACTTTAGGTATTATTGCATAACGCTATTTGTGATGTATTTTTGTTTTTCAATCAGTCACATTCCAAGCCAAACTTCTCTTAGGTATCTTGTATCAGTGGAGAACTACTTTTGAAGGCATTGTTACTAGCTAACTGTTAGCTAGCAAGGTAACAAGGTAACTCTTTTTAAACAACAAAAAGAAAAAACACTTTACTGTGATTAACAACTATGAATTTACTAAGTTGTGATTGTTTCATAGAAGGTCTGATTAGCTAGCCTAGCTAAAGCTATGTTTAATACGTTTTGATACGTCTAACGACACTGGCATTTTTGGACAAGAGTAGCTTTATAGTTGCTTAGCTAATGTCACAGAATTAAAAGTAGAATCAGACGGAAATGTTGAATATTGTGTCATTGCACCAGCCATGAGGCATTAAAGTGTCTGGACAAGAACATAGCTAGCTAGCTAACTGGCTTAGATCACTACTGCAGCTCTCACACCTCGGTTTATTACATCATAATAGGTAATGTGGAATTTTTAAGGACCATTGTTGCGTCTGATAACCCGTTCAGAAAAGGTGTTCTTCAGCTGAATGAACAGATACTGAAACGAACACTAAAGAGATCATCCAACATTCAAGATATTTCAGTAGACACACTAGTGGAAGAGCTGCTGAGGTTCCTGAGCCATGAATGTCCGGCCTCCAGCATCTACTCTGGACAGGTATGTCACCGCCTTGCACCAGGACGCAGAGATCCGTAAGCATGACTGAGATGTAATTATAACTATATACACCTCATTAGTCTGATGCTAATGAGCACACATGCACACCTGCCGTCCAGTTCTTTAACATCCATATCCATCACCTTAATTTATCTTAGTAAGTTGCTGCTGAAGCTCTGTCTCTCTTTCTCTCTTTCCCCATGCCTCCTTCCCTTCCTGTAGGAGTGTGGATACACCACTGGCGTTGTTGCCTGATGCACCTCCTTTGGAAGAGGACACGGTCCACTGTCAGAACTGGCAGGAGACAGTGGAGCCGCACACACTCGCCTCTCTCGGCTCCCGGGAGATCGAACGGCAGGCTGTCATATATGGTAAAACAGCAAATGTGGTGCACAGCAACTGACTATAAAAGACAACTCCCAGTACACAGTTAACATGTAAAATGAAAAAAATTATTTACTGATCTAACTTAAACTAAATAGCTACTAAATCTTTTGAACATACAGTATTCTATTTATTATGCACATATGATAATTCTATCCTGACTCATGAAAATGTGGAATTCTGAATTGTGTAACGTTTGTAAGAAATTGTAGTGACTTTGCTATATCCTCTTCCTCAGAGCTGTTCACAACGGAAGCATCTCACTTGCGGACTCTCAGGGTTCTCGATCAGGTGTTCTTCCGGAAGATGAGGAACCTTTTGACCGTCGAAGAACTTTCCTGTATCTTCCCCAACCTGCCCCAGGTCTACAGTCTTCATGGTCAGTCTCTCTGTGTGCGAGCGTGTGTGTGTGCGTGTAAATCTGCTCCATTTGTCTTAGTGTGTTTTCAAACCTAAATTTCTGAAGCCTACTTGGTGTCTAAATCATAATCAAGATTAAAGAAGTGTAAAACCCACCCAAACTGAGAATTTAATGACAGAACAATATCAGCTATCGGCACCATGCCATTACTGTGAGCAGGTATGGACTGGAGGCTGTACATGTTGTTTCTGCGGTGGCCTTCATGACACAAGTAGAGTTCTGTTGCCCACTGACACAACTTTCTAACAAACCACATATACACTGGCTCGCTTAAACAGATTCTGTTTTGTGGTGTTGCATTTGTGTTTCAGCGAATCTGTGTGAGTCCATGAAGAGGCTGAGGGACTCTTCTATAGTTCAAGGCATCGGAGACATCATGGTGTCTAGAGTGAGAGCTGGCTAGTGTTACTCCCTTTCTAGTTCACATCATCTTTTGGTGCTGTCTAAAATGAAGGGGTTGTTCTGTGTAGTGTGGGATATACTTGTTGCTTTACTTGATATGTCAGTAGCTCATGTGTTTGTGTGTGTGCGTGATAGTTTGAAGACGCTGCAGGAGAGGAGTTCCAGGAGCAGGTGTCTCGCCTGTGCAGTCAGCAGAGTCAGGCACTGGAGCTCATTAAAAATAAATGCAAAGACCCGCGTTTCGCGCACCTTATACAGGTAACACTTTTTAGAGGTATAAAGCCTTTGGACAAACCTACAAACACTAGAGCTTCTGCCATATTTGTTAGTGGGCTGGGTTGTGAATTGGTTGACCCATACTTTGAATTGGAGACTATCCAGTCTTTTATATTTGACTTTTATTGCAGCACATAACTTCTAGTGATGCTGTTTTAGGTATAAATTGGTGTTGCAGTCAACAGAATCCACATTTGGACTTAGATGTCCTTGGCTCATTCGTGTGTGTGTGTGTGTGTGTGTTAGGAATGTGAAGCCAGCCCTCACTGCCGCCGACTACAATTAAAGGACCTTCTAGTGTCTGAGATGCAGAGACTCACCAAATACCCCTTGCTGCTGGATAACATCATCAGACACACAGAAGGCATGTATAGAAACACTCACACACAATGTATTGAACCATGAAAACACTTCAGTATACACACACATACCAGTTTACCAAGGAGGCAAGCACACACACCCTTTCTCCTGGATTAACACAAGTATGTGCCCCCACAACAGCTGGTTCTCCAGACCTGCAGACATTGGTGAGGGCACAGGCGTGCTGCCGTGGGATACTACGAGCTGTCAATGAGGTCGTCAGGGAGACGGAGCACCGGCGACTGCTCAGCCGTTATCAGCGCAGGCTAGACTTGTCCCCTCTGGAGAGGCAGGCCAGTCCTGTCGCTGCTCAGTTCAAGGTACGGCCTTACTATGTATCCACCATCTGCCTTCCAAACAGCTTCTCTGGTCTTGGAGCACCTGATCCAGAGTATGAATTATTAACTATAGTCTTTTTCTATGTAGAATCTGGACCTGACCACTAAGAAAATGATCCACGAAGGACCGTTGACTTGGAAAGTTAGTAAAGATAAAGCTATAGGTAAGAGATCATCACAGCTGAACAAATCACATTTTTGTTTTTCCTCTTGCAAATGATTACTTGACAGGTCCATTCTCACTCTGTGTGTGTGTGTGTGTGTGTTTGTGTGTGTTTCAGACATTCATGGTCTGCTTCTCTCAGACCTGTTGGTGCTACTCCAAAGGGGTTCAGGTGACCGTTTGATCTTGCGATGTCCTGCGCGCTCACTGGGTGGGGTTTGGGGTAGGAACACGGACCTCAAAACCCCCTTTTGCCCCGTTGTTCGCTTGGATTCATCTCTTGTCAGATCTGTGGCTACAGGTATATTTGTAGTTATTCTTACAGCTATGAATAGCCAGAATAGATGAATGGGTCTGGAATAACTATGTCTTTATTTTATTTTTAAAAAATTAAGAAGCCAGTTACAAATTGCATTTGGGTTAGTTTGAATACATTGTTTGACAACCTGCTCTTCTCTATCAGATAACAAGGCCTTGTATGTGATCAGTACATCAGAGAGACAGATATACGAGCTGGTGGCTGGGACTTCCTCTGAGAAAAACACGTGAGTTTGTTTTTTTGTCTCTCTCTGACCCACCATCTTCTCATCAAGGTCAACCAGTCAGCACTGCTGTGTCTGTATTGTGATAACATTTATGGTGTCGGGCCATTTATGGTTTAAATGACAAACCAGGCACCCAGAAGTATAGAAACCAAGCCTTAAGTGAAGTAGATATTGTGCATGAATGGATAACCATTTGAATTTTCCGCAAAATCAGCTCAGAAATATGACAAGTATTTCTTTGAATACTATGCCCATATGTTCAGATGATTTTAACAACATTGTGCTGTTGTAGAAATTGGGACCTGATGGCTTTAGCGATGTTTCCACAGATGGAAGAACCTGTTAGAAAAGACCATCTCCTCGGCCTCTGGAGGCATTGAAGCCACCGAGCAAGGATCAACAGCTCCGTAAGTACTCAGGATTTTTGAAAGTTTTCTAATGCTGCTGTAATGCTGTTAAGAGAAGGCAGAATTTCAAAGATGCACTTACAATGATTGGACTCCTGACATCTCCTCTAGGTCTGCGGTTCTACGGTTGCACGGTAATCATGTCGGTCGTCTAGGTAAGCCCATGTTTGTTTTTGTTTGTATACAATGTCATAGGATTTGCTCTCTGTGGTACTTATGGCTGATGCCTTTGGTCCCTAGATGGCTCCCTATCAGAAGAGTCTGGTTCGATAGAGAGAGATTCACAGAGTGATGATGAAAATGTTCTCACACCTACTATCCCAACTGACCAATCAGAAGCCTACATGCATACTGGTGGGCAGGGTTATGTGGGAGGACAAGCTAAAGTGGCTGATGCTGCTCTTCAAGATGGTAAGAATTTGTTACACTCCGTTACACAGTCATTGTTGCACTATGATAGTTAAACAGTATGTTTCTGGTGGTGGTGGTGGTGTTTTTATAAATAGAATTTTAGCAGGCTCAGATATTTACCAACTTTTTTGCACCCTTTGTGTTCTGCCAGTCAGGACACTAAGACTGTTGATCCTTGGATCCTTGGATCCTTTAGAGGCTGCCAGTCAGAAGCAGAAAGTGACATCATTGTCCTCACAGCAAGAAGGGCAGGAGATACCTTGCCAGTCACCAAAAGGCCGTTCACACCTGGAGATGCTGAGGCATGAAACGAGGCCCTGCCAATCACGAGCAAGCATACGGCAGCGCATGATAAAAAATGTGGATGGAATCTTTCAAAGAATGGAGGGACTGATGAAAAACCTGCATCAGCTTAGGGTAAAGTGGATATATTACTCACTCTCTCTCACACACACACACACACACACACACACACACACACACACACACTATCATTGCAGCTAGCTAGCACTTTCATGTTATGTTTTAAAAGAATGGCTTTGTGCACTTGTGAGATCCTGGTTAACTCCTTGTTTTCATTTTCATAGGAGATTGAAGCACTGTAGACTGCTTACAATGGTGAGAAAAAAGTTACCTGTGAGTCAGTTCAGATGACACCATCCATGGGTCTTCCTCCATTATCAGGACACCATCTATTTATCTTGGGTCGAGCGATGGTAAGTGTGTCAAAGAAGCAATTTATAAATACTGGGGCTAAACCTGTTTAATGCTGTAGCACAATTCTTTTTGATTGTACCAAACAAAAAGAACTAATCTGGAATCACTGGGATAATTTGGGGTTGAGTTTAAATGGAGCACACAGTTGAATATTAAAACATCACCGCAGATCTTGGGTCTTGCTATTGCCAGACTGAAAACTGGCCTTCAAACCTGTAGCAATTCCTAATTTCAACTTTAAGAATTTTATGTATGTATTTGAATAATGTTTAGTATTGATTTTGGAGTTGATGTAATTATGTTGCTTATGGTGTACTACCCCTGCAGACTGTGGCAATTGTATGGTCATCTTTCCAACCTGTTTAGGTAACGAAGAAGGGCCAACAGAACCAGCTCAGCCCGAGATCCATTCTACAGGATTCTGATTTATTACACGAGACATTGTAAAGAGTTTTACTTACACAATTGAAACATGAACACACACAATAAGGGTGTGGCATTCCTGCCATTTCATACATCCGGTGTAGCTCTTTACTAGAATCCCAGCATGCCTTTCTCCTGGGAGAAACCTGCAAATATTGTATTGTCTGCAACTGAGAAGAGAGAGACAGGACAGACGAACCTTCAGCACATGCACCGAGTTGGAATAAAAAGCATTCAAATGAAAGTCCAGATATGTGAGGTGTTTTTTTTTATCAGGTAAAGCTAAAGTTGGAACAAGGGAACTGAGGTGACAGTTTAAAAAAAAATTAGTCAGTGAAGATGAAGAAATGGAACTAAAATGAGACTGAAAATGTATGGCTGAGGAAATGAATCTGCCCACTAAAGGGACCCCCCCCAAGCACTTTGCCCAATACATGTATGTTAATACTCACTCACGCCATCAGTGACAAACTGGCAATCCAACAGGTGCCATTTTGCTCGAGAACCCATAATGTGCCCATGTCAACTTGAGGCAAGATGGTGGTCTTCATCTCTCTTCGCCTTATGGAATGTGTGGATGGGTGACTTAAACAAATTCAGGTTCTTTTGCACTGGGACCCCTGCAAGACACATGGGCTCCAAGAGGGTATTTTGCATTAATATCATCATATGTCTATGTTGTATCCTTTATTTTATAAATTAACACTATGCGAGAGCAAAGAATAAAGAGTGTGGAAGGAGTTTATTTTATTTCTTTAAGCGTTCTACAGAATAGAAAATAAAGGTTTGGCCTCTCTTTACGCACAATGGATAAGGCAGGGCTTACTGGGATTGCCATTGTGTTGTGGCAAGACATCATCTTCACTGCTCATTACTGTATACTTATTTGTGCAGCCCTGTTCTGGACTGACTCCTGTCAACATTGCAGGGGACAAAAAGGAACATATTTGTTGTCTGATATCATGTCATTACCGATGAAGAGGCACATTCTGTGTAGTGTAAATACTGTGAAGCTCGTCCCTCACCTCTTGAAATGGCTCAGTGATGCCAGGGTTGGTTTTTGACACATATGAAAGGATTTATACTTTGATCTGTTAAGATGTTGGTAGAAGTGGCTCCTTTACACTGACTCCAGTTTGGCCTTTGTTGTATAATGGCTAATGTTATGGTTCAAAAAAGAATGAAATAGTCTAAGATCAGTGTTAAGGACTAAGGATTATGGTACTAATGTTTTAATTTAGGATTAGTTAAGAAATCAGTATTTGGTGGAATATCTCAGATTTTGATTGCAGCTTGTTCATGCATCTTGAGGTGTTCTCCACCAGTCTTTCACACTGCTTGTTAAATAAGCTTTGATTACCTAATCAGAATCTCATTAAATACAAAGAGCTGTACATGTGGTGGAATTCAACAGACTGTGGAATTGAAATCATTGCCAAACGCAGAGATACTAATTTGGACTGATCTCTTAATTTTCTTCGAGAGTTATGTTTTTATATATGAGTTTTTATTTTAAACTTTATCATAAAATGTATGGGGTTATGGTCCCATTCTATTCTGTTCAAATGTAGGCCTACTGTTTTTACAATTCCTGTAAGAAGCGTGTGTGTGTGTGTGTGTGTGTGTGTGTGTGTGTGTGTGTGTGTGTGTGTGTGTGTGTGTGTGTGTGTGTGAGAGAATCCAAGAGCCCCTATTTGAGATTGATGAGTGGCATGTGTTGGGAGTCTGCCCTCGACAAATAGTATCCTTGACTGTATTATCAGTTTTGTAAACAATCCCTGACAAGTGGGTGAGTGAGAAGTGCATGCACATAGACACAGCAGAAAGAGGAGGTCTGTGTTTTTGGCTTCCTAATCAAGTTTGCGTTCCCGTCATATACAGCCAATCATAGAGAAGGGGACAGACATTTAGAAATAGAAAGTGAGGAAAGTTGTAGTTCTTCATTAAAGGAATTGGATTAAGAGTCACTATTCTTAAGAATGTGTTTAGTACCTACTCAGGCACACACAACAGCTTCTTCAATGACAGTTGCTGCTGTTATTTTAGAGCTGACCACACACACAAAGACCCAGGTAAACATACAAACAGCTCACTGACATATTTTTGCTCTCCCCAGAAATAGGGTTGTGTGGTTAAAGGTCATGTAACCATAGAAACGTAGCCCCCACACTGTTCACTGCTCCTGTACCCCCTTATTCATTCCCTTGGTAAGAGCCAAGCTTGGTAACCCTGGAGATGATGGGAGATGGCTGGGGAATGCGTGTGTGTGTGTGTGTGTGTGTGTGTGTGTGTGTGTGTGTGTGTGTGTGTGTGTGTGATGAGACCTTGTGGTGAGTGTGAGAATTGTGAAAGCACTGATTCACAAAGTTGTTGAATGATGGGCCTGTTTTTGTAAATTGCTTCCTTAGGGTGAAACACATTTAATACCTTGAAGGTGAAGTAGTGTGTAATGCTATTTTCTGGTTTGTTCATTATTCTTGCACAGTTCAATTAATAGATGAAGACTACAACCTTTGTTTGAATTTTCAGTGTGTATTCAAGATGTTCATTTTCAAAATGTGACTTAATTTTATACTATCACTGTTCCGGGACATTAATGGATTAATTGAAATATATAAAAAGAGATCTTTATAGATCTCTACATATTATGGTGTTGCTCTGATTTTATATACACTTGTTCATTCTGAATGAGAACAGATTGTAATGAAATTGTGGGCACTTGTAGCTCACCTTTAAGAGCAGATAGAGCTTTGTGCTGACACCACCAGTCTTTGGTTTGATTAACAGGGAGCGTGTTCACTCTGAGATGTGTTGCTCTGGATTATGGTATTTGCTTTAAAGGTATACTTATTTCTCTTCCTCCCTCAGGTTAGTCCTCCTCCTCTTCAGCCTTCAAAATAGATTCTCTCAGGAGTAAGGTTGAACTGCTGCAGCTGCCGCTGGCGCTATCCTCTAAATCTATCTCAGAGCGCAAAACTCAACTGCGCAGAGCAACAGAACGTTCCAGGGGTGGAGCTGAGGTCCACAAACCCCAGGCACTGGCCCCAGACATGGACAACGAGTCACAGTACTCAGGCTACTCCTACAAGTCCTCCCATTCCCGTAGCTCTCGCAAGCACAGGTGCGTATGCCATTTCCCGACATTCTTCCCTTTTGCCTAAATGTGGGCGGGCATTGATGTTTTGTCTAGAACATACAAATGTGAATGTACACTACTGCAAACACTGAGGGTACCACCGTATCGTTATTTAACGATTATCCATTTTATGTTGCTTTATGTACCAACTTGGAGTATACTGTGTATATAAATGTTTATATACATCTGTGTGCGCGTGCGTGTGTGGTGGTGTTTCAGGGATCGGAGAGACAGGCACCGCTCTAAGAGCAGGGACAGCAGAGGGGACAAATCGGTCACTATCCAGGCTCCTGGAGAGGCCCTGCTGGACACAGAGTCCACACGTGGAGATGATCGAGTCCGTGTTTTCACTTCATACCTCGTCCAGCCTGGAAAACCATTCCACTATAGCTTCAGACCATAAAAAGTCTATAGTGCTTCAAAATATGAATGATTGACTTTTTTTTTTTTTTTTTTTTTTACTGAAATGTTGGACTGAGCATCTCATGTCTCCTCATGCAGTGTCAGAAATTTTGCTCTAAAATCTCGCAGTACACATATACGCAACACGCGTATAAAAACAACCAATAGGAAACAGCCTGCCATAGCTCACATGCCAACTACAAATAACAGCGGTATAGCGAAATGAGCATGAAGTATGTGGGACACAAAAATATTTTGTGCAGTTGTGGCAGCAGATAGAATGCCTTTTTGATTTCACATTTGTTGTGACAAAAGCACAATATCTTAATGATCTAGCATGATAGTTTCCAGAAAATCTGTAGTCCAATATTGAGAACAACTATCGATGGAGCACTGTGCCATGGAGTTTGGTCAAGGTTTCAGATGCATCGTCTTGTACAGTTTGAAATGCAAAACAATGTTTAAGACTGCTGGAATTGCACAGTGCAAAGGCAGGTTGGGGTGAGTACCAATGTTAGCTGGCATGCTTTTGTTGTAGACTTGATGGCCAATTCATTGTCTTTTTTCCAAGTCAAGCTTCCACACATTCACGCTTGACACTGTAACCTCATCAGCATGGTATGTTACTCTACAAGTCAAGTTTTCAGAACCAGGTGAATGACATCTCAAAACTATTCTTGAACGTCCTTTTTCAGATTTGAATTCCTTACTGAGAAGTTTGAAAGAACTTAGGAGTCATTGTTGAGTTACGAAAAAATGTGTCTGGAGTGTGAATGGCCATCATAACTTGCGTTATTCATCGGAGCCTTGCTCACTAAAGCTGTTATTTTAACTAAGCCTACTCGCTAATTGAGTTACCTAGAGAGGCAAGCTTGTTAAGGTTTAATTCCCGAAGTTTGGGCCCTGCTGTCAGCTTGTATGTCAACACGTAGCCCCCAGGAGAGAGAGTTTCGCCTGGTTTGGGTTCCTACGTGACAGCAAGGATTGTATTTTGCACTCGAAAACTGGAATCAGATTGTGAGCTAAGAAAGGGGGAGAGAGACAAGTACTCATGCATGTGAGCACACAGCTAGACAACATGGAAAAAAGACACCCAACATGCAGCAGGAGTGGCTAAAGCCATACAGAAAACAAGAGTACATGAGAAAGTGTTTTTCATGAATATAGTGGAGTGTTCTGATAACAATTTGGTTTGTTTATTTCATAGAGCTTCAAATATTGCATTGATGGAACCATATAGACATTTAGGAGGAATTTGCCATACTTGCCATACGTCCTTCGCCATATGCATTCTTGCATTTTTCTCTTTGCTGTTTTCTGTTATAGTCATAAATTCTACATATATTTATTGAGAAAATCCTTTAAAGAGGCGCATGTCCATCATCACGTTTTATTTGTTTGGCTTTTTTTTTTTGGTTTTACTATTGGAAACAAAATTACTTTTTTTGCATTTGATGTTGATATCATTATGGCAGGCTTTAGTGGAGGTACTGGTGTCTATATTAGATGATTAAATACACAGCACCAGCAGTTCTGAATCTTTGTGTTAAATAATCTATGCTGATTGTCACGATCAGTCCCTTCCATGTTCCGTGTTTTCCATGTCTTGTGTTTTGTTCCGTTCCACGGTTTCATTTTGTCCTCACACTGATTGCGTACACCTGTCCCTCGTTTCTAGTTCATGTATTTAAACCCTGCTGTGTGCCTTGGTCGTGGCTGCCTGTACACGGGCATCTCGTCGTTCCCGGAAGAAGCAGGCTCACGTTTATTTTGATAACGACGAGATCCCAGGTAAGCGTCTACCCGTCTTGACCAACGCTTGCAGGGGGGAGCGGCCTGCAGCGCAAGACGTGAAACCACGGAAAGAGGGAGTCCAGGAGGGTGGCCAATCTTGACATTATTACACTCAGGAATTAAAAAAAAATATATTGTAGCATCCCATGAAATGTGATCTTTCACACATAATGAGAGAGGTTGGCAAAGAACTAAAACTCAATTAAATATATCAACTTCCCCTTAAGCCTCTCATATACTCCACATTTAGGAGCAAGCCTACTCCTACACAATAAGCAGTGCGGTATATGAAAAGAGTAGGCGTATCAAATAAACAGAGCAACATGGTTAAGGTCCAGCCAGATATGTAAATGTTTGCCAGAACATCCAGTGTGTGTCTGCCGTTCGGTCAAAACTGGATCAGTCCAGAGGCCGCCCCGTCAGATCTCTTTTGAACAAAACAGTGGTCGAAATGCTGTTGAGAACAGTTTTACAGTTACAACAACAGAAAAAAGACTCAAATATATGCTGGATGGTTTATTCATTAAGGGAGAAAGCTGTCTCTCTTGTGGAGGATTTGCCACAGAGACCTGGGCATGTGGTATGGTCTCTGCACGGTGCCGTCATTACGCTCCAGACCCTCCACTAGAGGAGACAGAAACATCACAGTGGAAATAAAAACAATATAGTCCTGATGATTGGCATATGTGTAGTAGCTTGAGAGTGAAATGTGTGTGTGAGTGTGTGTGAAGGATTACTCCATATATCCCTTTATGTGCTCGACTGTTTCATAAACGGAAGCGAATCCAGGGAGAGAGAAGTCTGGAGGAACGTCCTGCCAGTCAAAGCTAGGCAGACATCTCCCTAGTTCTGGGTGGAGGGAGAGACAGAAAATAATATGACTAACAATTAAACCTGCTGACTTATCACTGCAGGTATAAGTACTTTCCTGGTGGTTTGGTTATGTTTTGGTACATAGCATAGTCAAACTGTTACAAAACAGAATGGACAAATTAACAGGTAGTTGTGTAATCCTGCTGTCTTTACCTGGTTTACTTGGCGTGTAGAAATATGGACAAAGCTCTTGATTGAGGATGTCTTGGACACTCTGTAGTGGAAATGCATGTGAAAATCTCATTAACATGCAGAATGCTATGTATGCACAAATGCTATGTATGCGTGAGTGGCTAAGCCAATGCATGAATTACATGTACAAAGAGTTGCATATTGCAAAGACTTTTGATACGACAAATTCTGTTCTGTCAAGAGTGAGGTGAGGGTTTATTTCTCAGAGATGAAGCTGGTTACATTGCTTATTTGCAGTGTGAGGTTTTACCAATGTGGTTTGGGCGAGGTCAAGTCTAGGGTCACAATACTGCTGCTGAAAGAAGTCTTTAGGCAGGGCATTTGGGGCATACGCCTCTGGGGGCAACTTCCAGAACTCTGAAGGGCATTTTTTAACACAGACCTGCAAACCAACGCACAAACACACAGAGTGAAGGAGATCTTATTTGAGTAGCTAAACACAGTGTTGCTTTTTATATTTCTATCTACACTATTTACACATTGTTCATTGCATGATAGAGCAAAAGGCTCCCAAACCAAGCAGCAAAAGGAGACCCAAGCCCCCAGACTTACAAACTGGCATTCACATACTACATGCTAAACTGTTTTGTAATAAATGAGTCTCATGTGCATATTTCTAAAAGGCTACTGACATACGTGTTTGGTTTCTGTACAATGTCAACAGGACATTTGTGTGGAAATCTCACTTGAGTGGTTGGACACTGGAGACCCTCTAGAATGGCGTCCATTTCTGTCGTTGCTCTGGCACACTTCAGAAGGTCAAAGTAGAGGACGTTTGGTTTGTCACTGAAACACGAGAGGATGCAGGAAACAAATGCAGCTTGACACATGAATATTAGCCAATTAAATAAACAATTTTTATTCAATTTTTTGAGTATGTGTATCAGGATTCAGTGCTGGAGAGTCACACCACTACCCAGCTAAGTGTTCTTTCTTCGAGGGTGAATTGGACTGGGGTAACCAATAAACTCTGCAGTGTTGTGACACTCCTAGACCTGAGTTTGGACCCCTTGGTTTAGAGACAATCATTAAACACAAGTGATTTGATTGGTTCCACTTGTTGCTGTGCAGTGCCAATCATGAAAATCTTAAAGCTAAAGTCTAACCCATCTTGTCTTGTTGATGTTTCATGTTTCCACATGATTTGCACCTGCACAGCTCCATTGTAACCCTAGTCCGACTCACTAAAGTCCATTCGAAAGAATACTGACGGTGTTCCTTACATACTGGGTGTGCTGTTTTGGTATTCCTGTGAAGATATAAATACTTATCCAGTATGTGAGGGACTTACACATTGACTCCAGCTCCACAAAACATCCCAGTGGAGTTCTGGGGCAACACGACATGACGAGAGTCTCCAAGCAGCCACGCTGTGTTAGAACCTCCGTTAGAAGGATATCTCACAAGCCATACATGGGTAAAAGACCTTCCGCTTGAGCCCACAATAATAATGATTTTTTTTCCCCCATGAAAGTGTAGTTGGAAATGTTTCTTACCCAGGGAGCGAATAAGAATATAGGTGACAATGGCAGCCACAAAAATAATACAGCAGATAATGTCTGCACATCTCCTGAACAAAAACAAGAAATATTATTACACATTGCATGATTTAAATTATGTATTAAAGTTATTTAGCTAAGTGAAATAACTTTATAGTCTTAGTCTAGATCTATGGCCTTAGTAAAGTTCTTGTATAGCGTTAATAACAGACATTCTGTGATCCATGATGTGTAGAGCTTTAAATGGTTTTTTAAAGTCAGCTGATGTGGAGGAGTAAATCGGAGAAGCACTGAGAGATTGCCGGACTCGCCTCTTGTTAACTGGTCGCCTGAAAATGGGCTCATACGGAGGAGGTTCCCCTGAGAAGATAGAATTGAAGAATATATATATTCTATAAATTCTAAGTATATACCATTACATTAGAATGAATTTAAACCTTTGAAAAACATATATTCAGTCACGCGTGTCTGAACCTTTGACCGGTACGCTATATTTTGTCTAACACATTTTATATACAGTTGTCATGGAACGCTCCCCTTCACACTAGCCATGTGGTACGGCCCGCCGCGTGCAGTGGGAGTTCATAGTCTTGTTTGTAACCACGCCTGTGTAATTAACGCGCAACTGCACATGGTTTAGTCTTGTAACGTCTGTGTGTTTAAACCGCTGTGGGAGTGTGCATCTTAGTCGGTCAATGCCCATGTTCGTGTTCACATAGTTCGTTATCTGTATTCGTGTTTTATGTTCACTGTTTATGTTGCATATGAGCGCCGGTGTCTTTATCGTGTGTTAATACACGTCTGTCCGTCCTGCTCCTTGTCCAGCGACACTAGGGCCGTTACAACACTTTTCTTTTTTTTTTATGACACCTTCTGCACACATACGCTTTCGATCTGATACACAGTTACAGATCGTACACTATATAAATGTTTTTAATATAAGGTAGACCTACCAAGTACGTAAGAACATTTATTATTTTAACATGAAATGTACAAGCTAGTTTTGTACATTTTTTTTCTTTTTTAACCATTGTATTTGACGTATGGGTTCTCATAAAATCTTTGGCATATGGCTATATCTGGAAAAAACAACAACAACAAAACTCACCGCAATAATCTGGCATGCTGACTACAGTACACTCCCTTGCACTTTCGATAAGCGCCATCACACAGAGTCCGCAATGTGTAATGTTTCAGTAAAAAATAATCTTGCATTCGATAATCTATTCTTATGACGCATCATTCCAGGTTATTGACACATTGTGACGTTGGAAGTCACAGCACGTTCTGGTTCTTAGCTCATCAACAAAGGCAGCTTGGTCACGAGCACCTGCTTTCCATGCTTTGGGATGCTCGCGCTCAATTTTCCATGTCCTGTATCGAATATTTAGGCCTATACGATTAAACTGTCCGTGGTTACTGTGCTTTTAACGTACAAAAAAAGCTACACAAATAATAAAATAATCTTTACATAATAATGTAACCTTAGGCTTATCGCCAAGATGTAACCTGTGAGGCTAAGTGGCAACGTCTCCCGTCCCCTACCTAAACTACGTCTACACTGACTATGAGAATAGTAGTATAGTATAGTAGTTCAAGAGTATAGTAGTGATATGTGATAACAATTTGATTTGTTTATTTTAAAGACTTTCTAAAGTTGCATGTATATAACCAAACAGGCAATTTACATGAGTTTGCCATCCCAATACTTTAAATTTTTACAGTAAATATATTCAACATTATATTATGGGTACAAGGAAAAGTGATATGTAGTGAACCAAATAGATATTTAACAGGCTTTTGCCATCCTATTACTCCAAATTCCTACAGTAAAAATGACTGAAAGTCATTCATGAGTACAAGAGAAACTGTATTTCAAGAATTTAATGAAGTGATTTGATAACAATTTGATTTGTGCATTTCACTCAGCTTCATGTAGTGATATATAGTGAACTGAATAGACATTTCACAGGATATTGCCATCCTATTACTCTAAATTCCTACTGTAAAAATGACTGAAAGTCATACCACAGGTACATAAGATAGTGTATATCAAGAATTTAGTGGAGTGATCTGATAACAATTTGATTTGATTTATTTATAGAGCTTCAATTATTACATATATGGAACTGAATAGACATTCGACAGAATTTTGCTACTCCATTATTCCAAATTCCTGCAGTAAAAATGACTGAAAGTCATATCATGGGTACAGGAGGAAGTTTATTTCAAGTACGTAGTGGAGTGATTTTATAACAATTTGAATTGTGTATTTTATAGATCTTCGAGTAGTGATATATGTTGAACTGAACAGATGTTTAAGAGGATTTTGCCATCCTATTACTCAAGCTTCCTACAGTAAAACACTTGAAAGTCATACCATGGGTACATGAGAAAGTGGATTTCATGAATATTGTGGAGGGATCTGATAACAATTTGACTAGTTTGTTTTCTAGAGTTTCAAAAACTGATTATATAGTGGAACGAATACATGTTTATGAGGATTTTGCCATCCTTTTACTCCAAATTAAAGTAAAAACATTGGAACGTAATAGTATGGATACACAAGAAAGTGTATTTCAAGAATATATTGGAAGGATTTGATAACAATATGAATTGTGTATTTTATAGTGCTTCAACTATTGCATATATGGAACAGAATAGGCATGAACAGGATTTTGCCATCCTATTATTCCAAATTCCTACAGTAAAAATGAGTTATACCATGAGTACATGAGAAAGTGTTTTTCATGAATATAGTGGAGTGTTCTGATAACAATTTGGTTTGTTTATTTCATAGAGCTTCAAATATTGCATTGATGGAACCATATAGACATTTAGGAGGAATTTGCCATACTTGCCATACGTCCTTCGCCATATGCATTCTTGCATTTTTCTCTTTGCTGTTTTCTGTTATAGTCATAAATTCTACATATATTTATTGAGAAAATCCTTTAAAGAGGCGCATGTCCATCATCACGTTTTATTTGTTTGGCTTTTTTTTTTTGGTTTTACTATTGGAAACAAAATTACTTTTTTTGCATTTGATGTTGATATCATTATGGCAGGCTTTAGTGGAGGTACTGGTGTCTATATTAGATGATTAAATACACAGCACCAGCAGTTCTGAATCTTTGTGTTAAATAATCTATGCTGATTGTCACGATCAGTCCCTTCCATGTTCCGTGTTTTCCATGTCTTGTGTTTTGTTCCGTTCCACGGTTTCATTTTGTCCTCACACTGATTGCGTACACCTGTCCCTCGTTTCTAGTTCATGTATTTAAACCCTGCTGTGTGCCTTGGTCGTGGCTGCCTGTACACGGGCATCTCGTCGTTCCCGGAAGAAGCAGGCTCACGTTTATTTTGATAACGACGAGATCCCAGGTAAGCGTCTACCCGTCTTGACCAACGCTGCAGGGGGGAGCGGCCTGCAGCGCAAGACGTGAAACCACGGAAAGAGGGAGTCCAGGAGGGTGGCCAATCTTGACATTATTACACTCAGGAATTAAAAAAAATATATTGTAGCATCCCATGAAATGTGATCTTTCACACATAATGAGAGAGGTTGGCAAAGAACTAAAACTCAATTAAATATATCAACTTCCCCTTAAGCCTCTCATATACTCCACATTTAGGAGCAAGCCTACTCCTACACAATAAGCAGTGCGGTATATGAAAAGAGTAGGCGTATCAAATAAACAGAGCAACATGGTTAAGGTCCAGCCAGATATGTAAATGTTTGCCAGAACATCCAGTGTGTGTCTGCCGTTCGGTCAAAACTGGATCAGTCCAGAGGCCGCCCCGTCAGATCTCTTTTGAACAAAACAGTGGTCGAAATGCTGTTGAGAACAGTTTTACAGTTACAACAACAGAAAAAAGACTCAAATATATGCTGGATGGTTTATTCATTAAGGGAGAAAGCTGTCTCTCTTGTGGAGGATTTGCCACAGAGACCTGGGCATGTGGTATGGTCTCTGCACGGTGCCGTCATTACGCTCCAGACCCTCCACTAGAGGAGACAGAAACATCACAGTGGAAATAAAAACAATATAGTCCTGATGATTGGCATATGTGTAGTAGCTTGAGAGTGAAATGTGTGTGTGAGTGTGTGTGAAGGATTACTCCATATATCCCTTTATGTGCTCGACTGTTTCATTAACGGAAGCGAATCCAGGGAGAGAGAAGTCTGGAGGAACGTCCTGCCAGTCAAAGCTAGGCAGACATCTCCCTAGTTCTGGGTGGAGGGAGAGACAGAAAATAATATGACTAACAATTAAACCTGCTGACTTATCACTGCAGGTATAAGTACTTTCCTGGTGGTTTGGTTATGTTTTGGTACATAGCATAGTCAAACTGTTACAAAACAGAATGGACAAATTAACAGGTAGTTGTGTAATCCTGCTGTCTTTACCTGGTTTACTTGGCGTGTAGAAATATGGACAAAGCTCTTGATTGAGGATGTCTTGGACACTCTGTAGTGGAAATGCATGTGAAAATCTCATTAACATGCAGAATGCTATGTATGCACAAATGCTATGTATGCGTGAGTGGCTAAGCCAATGCATGAATTACATGTACAAAGAGTTGCATATTGCAAAGACTTTTGATACGACAAATTCTGTTCTGTCAAGAGTGAGGTGAGGGTTTATTTCTCAGAGATGAAGCTGGTTACATTGCTTATTTGCAGTGTGAGGTTTTACCAATGTGGTTTGGGCGAGGTCAAGTCTAGGGTCACAATACTGCTGCTGAAAGAAGTCTTTAGGCAGGGCATTTGGGGCATACGCCTCTGGGGGCAACTTCCAGAACTCTGAAGGGCATTTTTTAACACAGACCTGCAAACCAACGCACAAACACACAGAGTGAAGGAGATCTTATTTGAGTAGCTAAACACAGTGTTGCTTTTTATATTTCTATCTACACTATTTACACATTGTTCATTGCATGATAGAGCAAAAGGCTCCCAAACCAAGCAGCAAAAGGAGACCCAAGCCCCCAGACTTACAAACTGGCATTCACATACTACATGCTAAACTGTTTTGTAATAAATGAGTCTCATGTGCATATTTCTAAAAGGCTACTGACATACGTGTTTGGTTTCTGTACAATGTCAACAAGACATTTGTGTGGAAATCTCACTTGAGTGGTTGGACACTGGAGACCCTCTAGAATGGCGTCCATTTCTGTCGTTGCTCTGGCACACTTCAGAAGGTCAAAGTAGAGGACGTTTGGTTTGTCACTGAAACACGAGAGGATGCAGGAAACAAATGCAGCTTGACACATGAATATTAGCCAATTAAATAAACAATTTTTATTCAATTTTTTGAGTATGTGTATCAGGATTCAGTGCTGGAGAGTCACACCACTACCCAGCTAAGTGTTCTTTCTTCGAGGGTGAATTGGACTGGGGTAACCAATAAACTCTGCAGTGTTGTGACACTCCTAGACCTGAGTTTGGACCCCTTGGTTTAGAGACAATCATTAAACACAAGTGATTTGATTGGTTCCACTTGTTGCTGTGCAGTGCCAATCATGAAAATCTTAAAGCTAAAGTCTAACCCATCTTGTCTTGTTGATGTTTCATGTTTCCACATGATTTGCACCTGCACAGCTCCATTGTAACCCTAGTCCGACTCACTAAAGTCCATTCGAAAGAATACTGACGGTGTTCCTTACATACTGGGTGTGCTGTTTTGGTATTCCTGTGAAGATATAAATACTTATCCAGTATGTGAGGGACTTACACATTGACTCCAGCTCCACAAAACATCCCAGTGGAGTTCTGGGGCAACACGACATGACGAGAGTCTCCAAGCAGCCACGCTGTGTTAGAACCTCCGTTAGAAGGATATCTCACAAGCCATACATGGGTAAAAGACCTTCCGCTTGAGCCCACAATAATAATGATTTTTTTTTCCCCCATGAAAGTGTAGTTGGAAATGTTTCTTACCCAGGGAGCGAATAAGAATATAGGTGACAATGGCAGCCACAAAAATAATACAGCAGATAATGTCTGCACATCTCCTGAACAAAAACAAGAAATATTATTACACATTGCATGATTTAAATTATGTATTAAAGTTATTTAGCTAAGTGAAATAACTTTATAGTCTTAGTCTAGATCTATGGCCTTAGTATAGTTCTTGTATAGCGTTAATAACAGACATTCTGTGATCCATGATGTGTAGAGCTTTAAATGGTTTTTTAAAGTCAGCTGATGTGGAGGAGTAAATCGGAGAAGCACTGAGAGATTGCCGGACTCGCCTCTTGTTAACTGGTCGCCTGAAAATGGGCTCATACGGAGGAGGTTCCCCTGAGAAGATAGAATTGAAGAATATATATATTCTATAAATTCTAAGTATATACCATTACATTAGAATGAATTTAAACCTTTGAAAAACATATATTCAGTCACGCGTGTCTGAACCTTTGACCGGTACGCTATATTTTGTCTAACACATTTTATATACAGTTGTCATGGAACGCTCCCCTTCACACTAGCCATGTGGTACGGCCCGCCGCGTGCAGTGGGAGTTCATAGTCTTGTTTGTAACCACGCCTGTGTAATTAACGCGCAACTGCACATGGTTTAGTCTTGTAACGTCTGTGTGTTTAAACCGCTGTGGGAGTGTGCATCTTAGTCGGTCAATGCCCATGTTCGTGTTCACATAGTTCGTTATCTGTATTCGTGTTTTATGTTCACTGTTTATGTTGCATATGAGCGCCGGTGTCTTTATCGTGTGTTAATACACGTCTGTCCGTCCTGCTCCTTGTCCAGCGACACTAGGGCCGTTACAACACTTTTCTTTTTTTTTTTATGACACCTTCTGCACACATACGCTTTCGATCTGATACACAGTTACAGATCGTACACTATATAAATGTTTTTAATATAAGGTAGACCTACCAAGTACGTAAGAACATTTATTATTTTAACATGAAATGTACAAGCTAGTTTTGTACATTTTTTTTCTTTTTTAACCATTGTATTTGACGTATGGGTTCTCATAAAATCTTTGGCATATGGCTATATCTGGAAAAAACAACAACAACAAAACTCACCGCAATAATGTGGCATGCTGACTACAGTACACTCCCTTGCACTTTCGATAAGCGCCATCACACAGAGTCCGCAATGTGTAATGTTTCAGTAAAAAATAATCTTGCATTCGATAATCTATTCTTATGACGCGTCATTCCAGGTTATTGACACATTGTGATGTTGGAAGTCACAGCACGTTCTCGTTCTTAGCTCATCAACAAAGGCAGCTTGGTCACGAGCACCTGCTTTCCATGCTATGGGATGCTCGCGCTCAATTTTCCATGTCCTGTATCGAATATTTAGGCCTATACGATTAAACTGTCCGTGGTTACTGTGCTTTTAACGTACAAAAAAAGCTACACAAATAATAAAATAATCTTTACATAATAATGTAACCTTAGGCTTATCGCCAAGATGTAACCTGTGAGGCTAAGTGACAACGTCTCCCGTCCCCTACCTAAACTACGTCTACACTGACTATGAGAATAGTAGTATAGTATAGTAGTTCAAGAGTATAGTAGTGATATGTGATAACAATTTGATTTGTTTATTTTAAAGACTTTCTAAAGTTGCATGTATATAACCAAACAGGCAATTTACATGAGTTTGCCATCCCAATACTTTAAATTTTTACAGTAAATATATTCAACATTATATTATGGGTACAAGGAAAAGTGATATGTAGTGAACCAAATAGATATTTAACAGGCTTTTGCCATCCTATTACTCCAAATTCCTACAGTAAAAATGACTGAAAGTCATTCATGAGTACAAGAGAAACTGTATTTCAAGAATTTAATGAAGTGATTTGATAACAATTTGATTTGTGCATTTCACTCAGCTTCATGTAGTGATATATAGTGAACTGAATAGACATTTCACAGGATATTGCCATCCTATTACTCTAAATTCCTACTGTAAAAATGACTGAAAGTCATACCACAGGTACATAAGATAGTGTATATCAAGAATTTAGTGGAGTGATCTGATAACAATTTGATTTGATTTATTTATAGAGCTTCAATTATTACATATATGGAACTGAATAGACATTCGACAGAATTTTGCTACTCCATTATTCCAAATTCCTGCAGTAAAAATGACTGAAAGTCATATCATGGGTACAGGAGGAAGTTTATTTCAAGTACGTAGTGGAGTGATTTTATAACAATTTGAATTGTGTATTTTATAGATCTTCGAGTAGTGATATATGTTGAACTGAACAGATGTTTAAGAGGATTTTGCCATCCTATTACTCAAGCTTCCTACAGTAAAACACTTGAAAGTCATACCATGGGTACATGAGAAAGTGGATTTCATGAATATTGTGGAGGGATCTGATAACAATTTGACTAGTTTGTTTTCTAGAGTTTCAAAAACTGATTATATAGTGGAACGAATACATGTTTATGAGGATTTTGCCATCCTTTTACTCCAAATTAAAGTAAAAACATTGGAACGTAATAGTATGGATACACAAGAAAGTGTATTTCAAGAATATATTGGAAGGATTTGATAACAATATGAATTGTGTATTTTATAGTGCTTCAACTATTGCATATATGGAACAGAATAGGCATGAACAGGATTTTGCCATCCTATTATTCCAAATTCCTACAGTAAAAATGAGTTATACCATGAGTACATGAGAAAGTGTTTTTCATGAATATAGTGGAGTGTTCTGATAACAATTTGGTTTGTTTATTTCATAGAGCTTCAAATATTGCATTGATGGAACCATATAGACATTTAGGAGGAATTTGCCATACTTGCCATACGTCCTTCGCCATATGCATTCTTGCATTTTTCTCTTTGCTGTTTTCTGTTATAGTCATAAATTCTACATATATTTATTGAGAAAATCCTTTAAATAGGGCGCATGTCCATCATCACGTTTTATTTGTTTGGCTTTTTTTTTTTGGTTTTACTATTGGAAACAAAATTACTTTTTTTGCATTTGATGTTGATATCATTATGGCAGGCTTTAGTGGAGGTACTGGTGTCTATATTAGATGATTAAATACACAGCACCAGCAGTTCTGAATCTTTGTGTTAAATAATCTATGCTGATTGTCACGATCAGTCCCTTCCATGTTCCGTGTTTTCCATGTCTTGTGTTTTGTTCCGTTCCACGGTTTCATTTTGTCCTCACACTGATTGCGTACACCTGTCCCTCGTTTCTAGTTCATGTATTTAAACCCTGCTGTGTGCCTTGGTCGTGGCTGCCTGTACACGGGCATCTCGTCGTTCCCGGAAGAAGCAGGCTCACGTTTATTTTGATAACGACGAGATCCCAGGTAAGCGTCTACCCGTCTTGACCAACGCTGCAGGGGGGAGCGGCCTGCAGCGCAAGACGTGAAACCACGGAAAGAGGGAGTCCAGGAGGGTGGCCAATCTTGACATTATTACACTCAGGAATTAAAAAAAATATATTGTAGCATCCCATGAAATGTGATCTTTCACACATAATGAGAGAGGTTGGCAAAGAACTAAAACTCAATTAAATATATCAACTTCCCCTTAAGCCTCTCATATACTCCACATTTAGGAGCAAGCCTACTCCTACACAATAAGCAGTGCGGTATATGAAAAGAGTAGGCGTATCAAATAAACAGAGCAACATGGTTAAGGTCCAGCCAGATATGTAAATGTTTGCCAGAACATCCAGTGTGTGTCTGCCGTTCGGTCAAAACTGGATCAGTCCAGAGGCCGCCCCGTCAGATCTCTTTTGAACAAAACAGTGGTCGAAATGCTGTTGAGAACAGTTTTACAGTTACAACAACAGAAAAAAGACTCAAATATATGCTGGATGGTTTATTCATTAAGGGAGAAAGCTGTCTCTCTTGTGGAGGATTTGCCACAGAGACCTGGGCATGTGGTATGGTCTCTGCACGGTGCCGTCATTACGCTCCAGACCCTCCACTAGAGGAGACAGAAACATCACAGTGGAAATAAAAACAATATAGTCCTGATGATTGGCATATGTGTAGTAGCTTGAGAGTGAAATGTGTGTGTGAGTGTGTGTGAAGGATTACTCCATATATCCCTTTATGTGCTCGACTGTTTCATTAACGGAAGCGAATCCAGGGAGAGAGAAGTCTGGAGGAACGTCCTGCCAGTCAAAGCTAGGCAGACATCTCCCTAGTTCTGGGTGGAGGGAGAGACAGAAAATAATATGACTAACAATTAAACCTGCTGACTTATCACTGCAGGTATAAGTACTTTCCTGGTGGTTTGGTTATGTTTTGGTACATAGCATAGTCAAACTGTTACAAAACAGAATGGACAAATTAACAGGTAGTTGTGTAATCCTGCTGTCTTTACCTGGTTTACTTGGCGTGTAGAAATATGGACAAAGCTCTTGATTGAGGATGTCTTGGACACTCTGTAGTGGAAATGCATGTGAAAATCTCATTAACATGCAGAATGCTATGTATGCACAAATGCTATGTATGCGTGAGTGGCTAAGCCAATGCATGAATTACATGTACAAAGAGTTGCATATTGCAAAGACTTTTGATACGACAAATTCTGTTCTGTCAAGAGTGAGGTGAGGGTTTATTTCTCAGAGATGAAGCTGGTTACATTGCTTATTTGCAGTGTGAGGTTTTACCAATGTGGTTTGGGCGAGGTCAAGTCTAGGGTCACAATACTGCTGCTGAAAGAAGTCTTTAGGCAGGGCATTTGGGGCATACGCCTCTGGGGGCAACTTCCAGAACTCTGAAGGGCATTTTTTAACACAGACCTGCAAACCAACGCACAAACACACAGAGTGAAGGAGATCTTATTTGAGTAGCTAAACACAGTGTTGCTTTTTATATTTCTATCTACACTATTTACACATTGTTCATTGCATGATAGAGCAAAAGGCTCCCAAACCAAGCAGCAAAAGGAGACCCAAGCCCCCAGACTTACAAACTGGCATTCACATACTACATGCTAAACTGTTTTGTAATAAATGAGTCTCATGTGCATATTTCTAAAAGGCTACTGACATACGTGTTTGGTTTCTGTACAATGTCAACAGGACATTTGTGTGGAAATCTCACTTGAGTGGTTGGACACTGGAGACCCTCTAGAATGGCGTCCATTTCTGTCGTTGCTCTGGCACACTTCAGAAGGTCAAAGTAGAGGACGTTTGGTTTGTCACTGAAACACGAGAGGATGCAGGAAACAAATGCAGCTTGACACATGAATATTAGCCAATTAAATAAACAATTTTTATTCAATTTTTTGAGTATGTGTATCAGGATTCAGTGCTGGAGAGTCACACCACTACCCAGCTAAGTGTTCTTTCTTCGAGGGTGAATTGGACTGGGGTAACCAATAAACTCTGCAGTGTTGTGACACTCCTAGACCTGAGTTTGGACCCCTTGGTTTAGAGACAATCATTAAACACAAGTGATTTGATTGGTTCCACTTGTTGCTGTGCAGTGCCAATCATGAAAATCTTAAAGCTAAAGTCTAACCCATCTTGTCTTGTTGATGTTTCATGTTTCCACATGATTTGCACCTGCACAGCTCCATTGTAACCCTAGTCCGACTCACTAAAGTCCATTCGAAAGAATACTGACGGTGTTCCTTACATACTGGGTGTGCTGTTTTGGTATTCCTGTGAAGATATAAATACTTATCCAGTATGTGAGGGACTTACACATTGACTCCAGCTCCACAAAACATCCCAGTGGAGTTCTGGGGCAACACGACATGACGAGAGTCTCCAAGCAGCCACGCTGTGTTAGAACCTCCGTTAGAAGGATATCTCACAAGCCATACATGGGTAAAAGACCTTCCGCTTGAGCCCACAATAATAATGATTTTTTTTCCCCCATGAAAGTGTAGTTGGAAATGTTTCTTACCCAGGGAGCGAATAAGAATATAGGTGACAATGGCAGCCACAAAAATAATACAGCAGATAATGTCTGCACATCTCCTGAACAAAAACAAGAAATATTATTACACATTGCATGATTTAAATTATGTATTAAAGTTATTTAGCTAAGTGAAATAACTTTATAGTCTTAGTCTAGATCTATGGCCTTAGTATAGTTCTTGTATAGCGTTAATAACAGACATTCTGTGATCCATGATGTGTAGAGCTTTAAATGGTTTTTTAAAGTCAGCTGATGTGGAGGAGTAAATCGGAGAAGCACTGAGAGATTGCCGGACTCGCCTCTTGTTAACTGGTCGCCTGAAAATGGGCTCATACGGAGGAGGTTCCCCTGAGAAGATAGAATTGAAGAATATATATATTCTATAAATTCTAAGTATATACCATTACATTAGAATGAATTTAAACCTTTGAAAAACATATATTCAGTCACGCGTGTCTGAACCTTTGACCGGTACGCTATATTTTGTCTAACACATTTTATATACAGTTGTCATGGAACGCTCCCCTTCACACTAGCCATGTGGTACGGCCCGCCGCGTGCAGTGGGAGTTCATAGTCTTGTTTGTAACCACGCCTGTGTAATTAACGCGCAACTGCACATGGTTTAGTCTTGTAACGTCTGTGTGTTTAAACCGCTGTGGGAGTGTGCATCTTAGTCGGTCAATGCCCATGTTCGTGTTCACATAGTTCGTTATCTGTATTCGTGTTTTATGTTCACTGTTTATGTTGCATATGAGCGCCGGTGTCTTTATCGTGTGTTAATACACGTCTGTCCGTCCTGCTCCTTGTCCAGCGACACTAGGGCCGTTACAACACTTTTCTTTTTTTTTTTATGACACCTTCTGCACACATACGCTTTCGATCTGATACACAGTTACAGATCGTACACTATATAAATGTTTTTAATATAAGGTAGACCTACCAAGTACGTAAGAACATTTATTATTTTAACATGAAATGTACAAGCTAGTTTTGTACATTTTTTTTCTTTTTTAACCATTGTATTTGACGTATGGGTTCTCATAAAATCTTTGGCATATGGCTATATCTGGAAAAAACAACAACAACAAAACTCACCGCAATAATGTGGCATGCTGACTACAGTACACTCCCTTGCACTTTCGATAAGCGCCATCACACAGAGTCCGCAATGTGTAATGTTTCAGTAAAAAATAATCTTGCATTCGATAATCTATTCTTATGACGCATCATTCCAGGTTATTGACACATTGTGATGTTGGAAGTCACAGCACGTTCTCGTTCTTAGCTCATCAACAAAGGCAGCTTGGTCACGAGCACCTGCTTTCCATGCTATGGGATGCTCGCGCTCAATTTTCCATGTCCTGTATCGAATATTTAGGCCTATACGATTAAACTGTCCGTGGTTACTGTGCTTTTAACGTACAAAAAAAGCTACACAAATAATAAAATAATCTTTACATAATAATGTAACCTTAGGCTTATCGCCAAGATGTAACCTGTGAGGCTAAGTGACAACGTCTCCCGTCCCCTACCTAAACTACGTCTACACTGACTATGAGAATAGTAGTATAGTATAGTAGTTCAAGAGTATAGTAGTGATATGTGATAACAATTTGATTTGTTTATTTTAAAGACTTTCTAAAGTTGCATGTATATAACCAAACAGGCAATTTACATGAGTTTGCCATCCCAATACTTTAAATTTTTACAGTAAATATATTCAACATTATATTATGGGTACAAGGAAAAGTGATATGTAGTGAACCAAATAGATATTTAACAGGCTTTTGCCATCCTATTACTCCAAATTCCTACAGTAAAAATGACTGAAAGTCATTCATGAGTACAAGAGAAACTGTATTTCAAGAATTTAATGAAGTGATTTGATAACAATTTGATTTGTGCATTTCACTCAGCTTCATGTAGTGATATATAGTGAACTGAATAGACATTTCACAGGATATTGCCATCCTATTACTCTAAATTCCTACTGTAAAAATGACTGAAAGTCATACCACAGGTACATAAGATAGTGTATATCAAGAATTTAGTGGAGTGATCTGATAACAATTTGATTTGATTTATTTATAGAGCTTCAATTATTACATATATGGAACTGAATAGACATTCGACAGAATTTTGCTACTCCATTATTCCAAATTCCTGCAGTAAAAATGACTGAAAGTCATATCATGGGTACAGGAGGAAGTTTATTTCAAGTACGTAGTGGAGTGATTTTATAACAATTTGAATTGTGTATTTTATAGATCTTCGAGTAGTGATATATGTTGACCTGAACAGATGTTTAAGAGGATTTTGCCATCCTATTACTCAAGCTTCCTACAGTAAAACACTTGAAAGTCATACCATGGGTACATGAGAAAGTGGATTTCATGAATATTGTGGAGGGATCTGATAACAATTTGACTAGTTTGTTTTCTAGAGTTTCAAAAACTGATTATATAGTGGAACGAATACATGTTTATGAGGATTTTGCCATCCTTTTACTCCAAATTAAAGTAAAAACATTGGAACGTAATAGTATGGATACACAAGAAAGTGTATTTCAAGAATATATTGGAAGGATTTGATAACAATATGAATTGTGTATTTTATAGTGCTTCAACTATTGCATATATGGAACAGAATAGGCATGAACAGGATTTTGCCATCCTATTATTCCAAATTCCTACAGTAAAAGTGAGTTATACCATGAGTACATGAGAAAGTGTTTTTCATGAATATAGTGGAGTGTTCTGATAACAATTTGGTTTGTTTATTTCATAGAGCTTCAAATATTGCATTGATGGAACCATATAGACATTTAGGAGGAATTTGCCATACTTGCCATACGTCCTTCGCCATATGCATTCTTGCATTTTTCTCTTTGCTGTTTTCTGTTATAGTCATAAATTCTACATATATTTATTGAGAAAATCCTTTAAAGAGGCGCATGTCCATCATCACGTTTTATTTGTTTGGCTTTTTTTTTTGGTTTTACTATTGGAAACAAAATTACTTTTTTTGCATTTGATGTTGATATCATTATGGCAGGCTTTAGTGGAGGTACTGGTGTCTATATTAGATGATTAAATACACAGCACCAGCAGTTCTGAATCTTTGTGTTAAATAATCTATGCTGATTGTCACGATCAGTCCCTTCCATGTTCCGTGTTTTCCATGTCTTGTGTTTTGTTCCGTTCCACGGTTTCATTTTGTCCTCACACTGATTGCGTACACCTGTCCCTCGTTTCTAGTTCATGTATTTAAACCCTGCTGTGTGCCTTGGTAGTGGCTGCCTGTACACGGGCATCTCGTCGTTCCCGGAAGAAGCAGGCTCACGTTTATTTTGATAACGACGAGATCCCAGGTAAGCGTCTACCCGTCTTGACCAACGCTGCAGGGGGGAGCGGCCTGCAGCGCAAGACGTGAAACCACGGAAAGAGGGAGTCCAGGAGGGTGGCCAATCTTGACATTATTACACTCAGGAATTAAAAAAAATATATTGTAGCATCCCATGAAATGTGATCTTTCACACATAATGAGAGAGGTTGGCAAAGAACTAAAACTCAATTAAATATATCAACTTCCCCTTAAGCCTCTCATATACTCCACATTTAGGAGCAAGCCTACTCCTACACAATAAGCAGTGCGGTATATGAAAAGAGTAGGCGTATCAAATAAACAGAGCAACATGGTTAAGGTCCAGCCAGATATGTAAATGTTTGCCAGAACATCCAGTGTGTGTCTGCCGTTCGGTCAAAACTGGATCAGTCCAGAGGCCGCCCCGTCAGATCTCTTTTGAACAAAACAGTGGTCGAAATGCTGTTGAGAACAGTTTTACAGTTACAACAACAGAAAAAAGACTCAAATATATGCTGGATGGTTTATTCATTAAGGGAGAAAGCTGTCTCTCTTGTGGAGGATTTGCCACAGAGACCTGGGCATGTGGTATGGTCTCTGCACGGTGCCGTCATTACGCTCCAGACCCTCCACTAGAGGAGACAGAAACATCACAGTGGAAATAAAAACAATATAGTCCTGATGATTGGCATATGTGTAGTAGCTTGAGAGTGAAATGTGTGTGTGAGTGTGTGTGAAGGATTACTCCATATATCCCTTTATGTGCTCGACTGTTTCATTAACGGAAGCGAATCCAGGGAGAGAGAAGTCTGGAGGAACGTCCTGCCAGTCAAAGCTAGGCAGACATCTCCCTAGTTCTGGGTGGAGGGAGAGACAGAAAATAATATGACTAACAATTAAACCTGCTGACTTATCACTGCAGGTATAAGTACTTTCCTGGTGGTTTGGTTATGTTTTGGTACATAGCATAGTCAAACTGTTACAAAACAGAATGGACAAATTAACAGGTAGTTGTGTAATCCTGCTGTCTTTACCTGGTTTACTTGGCGTGTAGAAATATGGACAAAGCTCTTGATTGAGGATGTCTTGGACACTCTGTAGTGGAAATGCATGTGAAAATCTCATTAACATGCAGAATGCTATGTATGCACAAATGCTATGTATGCGTGAGTGGCTAAGCCAATGCATGAATTACATGTACAAAGAGTTGCATATTGCAAAGACTTTTGATACGACAAATTCTGTTCTGTCAAGAGTGAGGTGAGGGTTTATTTCTCAGAGATGAAGCTGGTTACATTGCTTATTTGCAGTGTGAGGTTTTACCAATGTGGTTTGGGCGAGGTCAAGTCTAGGGTCACAATACTGCTGCTGAAAGAAGTCTTTAGGCAGGGCATTTGGGGGCAACTTCCAGAACTCTGAAGGGCATTTTTTAACACAGACCTGCAAACCAACGCACAAACACACAGAGTGAAGGAGATCTTATTTGAGTAGCTAAACACAGTGTTGCTTTTTATATTTCTATCTACACTATTTAAACATTGTTCATTGCATGATAGAGCAAAAGGCTCCCAAACCAAGCAGCAAAAGGAGACCCAAGCCCCCAGACTTACAAACTGGCATTCACATACTACATGCTAAACTGTTTTGTAATAAATGAGTCTCATGTGCATATTTCTAAAAGGCTACTGACATACGTGTTTGGTTTCTGTACAATGTCAACAGGACATTTGTGTGGAAATCTCACTTGAGTGGTTGGACACTGGAGACCCTCTAGAATGGCGTCCATTTCTGTCGTTGCTCTGGCACACTTCAGAAGGTCAAAGTAGAGGACGTTTGGTTTGTCACTGAAACACGAGAGGATGCAGGAAACAAATGCAGCTTGACATGAATATTAGCCAATTAAATAAACAATTTTTATTCAATTTTTTGAGTATGTGTATCAGGATTCAGTGCTGGAGAGTCACACCACTACCCAGCTAAGTGTTCTTTCTTCGAGGGTGAATTGGACTGGGGTAACCAATAAACTCTGCAGTGTTGTGACACTCCTAGACCTGAGTTTGGACCCCTTGGTTTAGAGACAATCATTAAACACAAGTGATTTGATTGGTTCCACTTGTTGCTGTACAGTGCCAATCATGAAAATCTTAAAGCTAAAGTCTAACCCATCTTGTCTTGTTGATGTTTCATGTTTCCACATGATTTGCACCTGCAAAGCTCCATTGTAACCCTAGTCCGACTCACTAAAGTCCATTCGAAAGAATACTGACGGTGTTCCTTACATACTGGGTGTGCTGTTTTGGTATTCCTGTGAAGATATAAATACTTATCCAGTATGTGAGGGACTTACACATTGACTCCAGCTCCACAAAACATCCCAGTGGAGTTCTGGGGCAACACGACATGACGAGAGTCTCCAAGCAGCCACGCTGTGTTAGAACCTCCGTTAGAAGGATATCTCACAAGCCATACATGGGTAAAAGACCTTCCGCTTGAGCCCACAATAATAATGATTTTTTTTTCCCCCATGAAAGTGTAGTTGGAAATGTTTCTTACCCAGGGAGCGAATAAGAATATAGGTGACAATGGCAGCCACAAAAATAATACAGCAGATAATGTCTGCACATCTCCTGAACAAAAACAAGAAATATTATTACACATTGCATGATTTAAATTATGTATTAAAGTTATTTAGCTAAGTGAAATAACTTTATAGTCTTAGTCTAGATCTATGGCCTTAGTATAGTTCTTGTATAGCGTTAATAACAGACATTCTGTGATCCATGATGTGTAGAGCTTTAAATGGTTTTTTAAAGTCAGCTGATGTGGAGGAGTAAATCGGAGAAGCACTGAGAGATTGCCGGACTCGCCTCTTGTTAACTGGTCGCCTGAAAATGGGCTCATACGGAGGAGGTTCCCCTGAGAAGATAGAATTGAAGAATATATATATTCTATAAATTCTAAGTATATACCATTACATTAGAATGAATTTAAACCTTTGAAAAACATATATTCAGTCACGCGTGTCTGAACCTTTGACCGGTACGCTATATTTTGTCTAACACATTTTATATACAGTTGTCATGGAACGCTCCCCTTCACACTAGCCATGTGGTACGGCCCGCCGCGTGCAGTGGGAGTTCATAGTCTTGTTTGTAACCACGCCTGTGTAATTAACGCGCAACTGCACATGGTTTAGTCTTGTAACGTCTGTGTGTTTAAACCGCTGTGGGAGTGTGCATCTTAGTCGGTCAATGCCCATGTTCGTGTTCACATAGTTCGTTATCTGTATTCGTGTTTTATGTTCACTGTTTATGTTGCATATGAGCGCCGGTGTCTTTATCGTGTGTTAATACACGTCTGTCCGTCCTGCTCCTTGTCCAGCGACACTAGGGCCGTTACAACACTTTTCTTTTTTTTTTTTTATGACACCTTCTGCACACATACGCTTTCGATCTGATACACAGTTACAGATCGTACACTATATAAATGTTTTTAATATAAGGTAGACCTACCAAGTACGTAAGAACATTTATTATTTTAACATGAAATGTACAAGCTAGTTTTGTACATTTTTTTTCTTTTTTAACCATTGTATTTGACGTATGGGTTCTCATAAAATCTTTGGCATATGGCTATATCTGGAAAAAACAACAACAACAAAACTCACCGCAATAATCTGGCATGCTGACTACAGTACACTCCCTTGCACTTTCGATAAGCGCCATCACACAGAGTCCGCAATGTGTAATGTTTCAGTAAAAAATAATCTTGCATTCGATAATCTATTCTTATGACGCATCATTCCAGGTTATTGACACATTGTGATGTTGGAAGTCACAGCACGTTCTCGTTCTTAGCTCATCAACAAAGGCAGCTTGGTCACGAGCACCTGCTTTCCATGCTATGGGATGCTCGCGCTCAATTTTCCATGTCCTGTATCGAATATTTAGGCCTATACGATTAAACTGTCCGTGGTTACTGTGCTTTTAACGTACAAAAAAAGCTACACAAATAATAAAATAATCTTTACATAATAATGTAACCTTAGGCTTATCGCCAAGATGTAACCTGTGAGGCTAAGTGACAACGTCTCCCGTCCCCTACCTAAACTACGTCTACACTGACTATGAGAATAGTAGTATAGTATAGTAGTTCAAGAGTATAGTAGTGATATGTGATAACAATTTGATTTGTTTATTTTAAAGACTTTCTAAAGTTGCATGTATATAACCAAACAGGCAATTTACATGAGTTTGCCATCCCAATACTTTAAATTTTTACAGTAAATATATTCAACATTATATTATGGGTACAAGGAAAAGTGATATGTAGTGAACCAAATAGATATTTAACAGGCTTTTGCCATCCTATTACTCCAAATTCCTACAGTAAAAATGACTGAAAGTCATTCATGAGTACAAGAGAAACTGTATTTCAAGAATTTAATGAAGTGATTTGATAACAATTTGATTTGTGCATTTCACTCAGCTTCATGTAGTGATATATAGTGAACTGAATAGACATTTCACAGGATATTGCCATCCTATTACTCTAAATTCCTACTGTAAAAATGACTGAAAGTCATACCACAGGTACATAAGATAGTGTATATCAAGAATTTAGTGGAGTGATCTGATAACAATTTGATTTGATTTATTTATAGAGCTTCAATTATTACATATATGGAACTGAATAGACATTCGACAGAATTTTGCTACTCCATTATTCCAAATTCCTGCAGTAAAAATGACTGAAAGTCATATCATGGGTACAGGAGGAAGTTTATTTCAAGTACGTAGTGGAGTGATTTTATAACAATTTGAATTGTGTATTTTATAGATCTTCGAGTAGTGATATATGTTGAACTGAACAGATGTTTAAGAGGATTTTGCCATCCTATTACTCAAGCTTCCTACAGTAAAACACTTGAAAGTCATACCATGGGTACATGAGAAAGTGGATTTCATGAATATTGTGGAGGGATCTGATAACAATTTGACTAGTTTGTTTTCTAGAGTTTCAAAAACTGATTATATAGTGGAACGAATACATGTTTATGAGGATTTTGCCATCCTTTTACTCCAAATTAAAGTAAAAACATTGGAACGTAATAGTATGGATACACAAGAAAGTGTATTTCAAGAATATATTGGAAGGATTTGATAACAATATGAATTGTGTATTTTATAGTGCTTCAACTATTGCATATATGGAACAGAATAGGCATGAACAGGATTTTGCCATCCTATTATTCCAAATTCCTACAGTAAAAATGAGTTATACCATGAGTACATGAGAAAGTGTTTTTCATGAATATAGTGGAGTGTTCTGATAACAATTTGGTTTGTTTATTTCATAGAGCTTCAAATATTGCATTGATGGAACCATATAGACATTTAGGAGGAATTTGCCATACTTGCCATACGTCCTTCGCCATATGCATTCTTGCATTTTTCTCTTTGCTGTTTTCTGTTATAGTCATAAATTCTACATATATTTATTGAGAAAATCCTTTAAAGAGGCGCATGTCCATCATCACGTTTTATTTGTTTGGCTTTTTTTTTGGGTTTTACTATTGGAAACAAAATTACTTTTTTTGCATTTGATGTTGATATCATTATGGCAGGCTTTAGTGGAGGTACTGGTGTCTATATTAGATGATTAAATACACAGCACCAGCAGTTCTGAATCTTTGTGTTAAATAATCTATGCTGATTGTCACGATCAGTCCCTTCCATGTTCCGTGTTTTCCATGTCTTGTGTTTTGTTCCGTTCCACGGTTTCATTTTGTCCTCACACTGATTGCGTACACCTGTCCCTCGTTTCTAGTTCATGTATTTAAACCCTGCTGTGTGCCTTGGTCGTGGCTGCCTGTACACGGGCATCTCGTCGTTCCCGGAAGAAGCAGGCTCACGTTTATTTTGATAACGACGAGATCCCAGGTAAGCGTCTACCCGTCTTGACCAACGCTTGCAGGGGGGAGCGGCCTGCAGCGCAAGACGTGAAACCACGGAAAGAGGGAGTCCAGGAGGGTGGCCAATCTTGACATTATTACACTCAGGAATTAAAAAAAATATATTGTAGCATCCCATGAAATGTGATCTTTCACACATAATGAGAGAGGTTGGCAAAGAACTAAAACTCAATTAAATATATCAACTTCCCCTTAAGCCTCTCATATACTCCACATTTAGGAGCAAGCCTACTCCTACACAATAAGCAGTGCGGTATATGAAAAGAGTAGGCGTATCAAATAAACAGAGCAACATGGTTAAGGTCCAGCCAGATATGTAAATGTTTGCCAGAACATCCAGTGTGTGTCTGCCGTTCGGTCAAAACTGGATCAGTCCAGAGGCCGCCCCGTCAGATCTCTTTTGAACAAAACAGTGGTCGAAATGCTGTTGAGAACAGTTTTACAGTTACAACAACAGAAAAAAGACTCAAATATATGCTGGATGGTTTATTCATTAAGGGAGAAAGCTGTCTCTCTTGTGGAGGATTTGCCACAGAGACCTGGGCATGTGGTATGGTCTCTGCACGGTGCCGTCATTACGCTCCAGACCCTCCACTAGAGGAGACAGAAACATCACAGTGGAAATAAAAACAATATAGTCCTGATGATTGGCATATGTGTAGTAGCTTGAGAGTGAAATGTGTGTGTGAGTGTGTGTGAAGGATTACTCCATATATCCCTTTATGTGCTCGACTGTTTCATTAACGGAAGCGAATCCAGGGAGAGAGAAGTCTGGAGGAACGTCCTGCCAGTCAAAGCTAGGCAGACATCTCCCTAGTTCTGGGTGGAGGGAGAGACAGAAAATAATATGACTAACAATTAAACCTGCTGACTTATCACTGCAGGTATAAGTACTTTCCTGGTGGTTTGGTTATGTTTTGGTACATAGCATAGTCAAACTGTTACAAAACAGAATGGACAAATTAACAGGTAGTTGTGTAATCCTGCTGTCTTTACCTGGTTTACTTGGCGTGTAGAAATATGGACAAAGCTCTTGATTGAGGATGTCTTGGACACTCTGTAGTGGAAATGCATGTGAAAATCTCATTAACATGCAGAATGCTATGTATGCACAAATGCTATGTATGCGTGAGTGGCTAAGCCAATGCATGAATTACATGTACAAAGAGTTGCATATTGCAAAGACTTTTGATACGACAAATTCTGTTCTGTCAAGAGTGAGGTGAGGGTTTATTTCTCAGAGATGAAGCTGGTTACATTGCTTATTTGCAGTGTGAGGTTTTACCAATGTGGTTTGGGCGAGGTCAAGTCTAGGGTCACAATACTGCTGCTGAAAGAAGTCTTTAGGCAGGGCATTTGGGGCATACGCCTCTGGGGGCAACTTCCAGAACTCTGAAGGGCATTTTTTAACACAGACCTGCAAACCAACGCACAAACACACAGAGTGAAGGAGATCTTATTTGAGTAGCTAAACACAGTGTTGCTTTTTATATTTCTATCTACACTATTTACACATTGTTCATTGCATGATAGAGCAAAAGGCTCCCAAACCAAGCAGCAAAAGGAGACCCAAGCCCCCAGACTTACAAACTGGCATTCACATACTACATGCTAAACTGTTTTGTAATAAATGAGTCTCATGTGCATATTTCTAAAAGGCTACTGACATACGTGTTTGGTTTCTGTACAATGTCAACAGGACATTTGTGTGGAAATCTCACTTGAGTGGTTGGACACTGGAGACCCTCTAGAATGGCGTCCATTTCTGTCGTTGCTCTGGCACACTTCAGAAGGTCAAAGTAGAGGACGTTTGGTTTGTCACTGAAACACGAGAGGATGCAGGAAACAAATGCAGCTTGACACATGAATATTAGCCAATTAAATAAACAATTTTTATTCAATTTTTTGAGTATGTGTATCAGGATTCAGTGCTGGAGAGTCACACCACTACCCAGCTAAGTGTTCTTTCTTCGAGGGTGAATTGGACTGGGGTAACCAATAAACTCTGCAGTGTTGTGACACTCCTAGACCTGAGTTTGGACCCCTTGGTTTAGAGACAATCATTAAACACAAGTGATTTGATTGGTTCCACTTGTTGCTGTGCAGTGCCAATCATGAAAATCTTAAAGCTAAAGTCTAACCCATCTTGTCTTGTTGATGTTTCATGTTTCCACATGATTTGCACCTGCACAGCTCCATTGTAACCCTAGTCCGACTCACTAAAGTCCATTCGAAAGAATACTGACGGTGTTCCTTACATACTGGGTGTGCTGTTTTGGTATTCCTGTGAAGATATAAATACTTATCCAGTATGTGAGGGACTTACACATTGACTCCAGCTCCACAAAACATCCCAGTGGAGTTCTGGGGCAACACGACATGACGAGAGTCTCCAAGCAGCCACGCTGTGTTAGAACCTCCGTTAGAAGGATATCTCACAAGCCATACATGGGTAAAAGACCTTCCGCTTGAGCCCACAATAATAATGATTTTTTTTTTCCCCCATGAAAGTGTAGTTGGAAATGTTTCTTACCCAGGGAGCGAATAAGAATATAGGTGACAATGGCAGCCACAAAAATAATACAGCAGATAATGTCTGCACATCTCCTGAACAAAAACAAGAAATATTATTACACATTGCATGATTTAAATTATGTATTAAAGTTATTTAGCTAAGTGAAATAACTTTATAGTCTTAGTCTAGATCTATGGCCTTAGTATAGTTCTTGTATAGCGTTAATAACAGACATTCTGTGATCCATGATGTGTAGAGCTTTAAATGGTTTTTTAAAGTCAGCTGATGTGGAGGAGTAAATCGGAGAAGCACTGAGAGATTGCCGGACTCGCCTCTTGTTAACTGGTCGCCTGAAAATGGGCTCATACGGAGGAGGTTCCCCTGAGAAGATAGAATTGAAGAATATATATATTCTATAAATTCTAAGTATATACCATTACATTAGAATGAATTTAAACCTTTGAAAAACATATATTCAGTCACGCGTGTCTGAACCTTTGACCGGTACGCTATATTTTGTCTAACACATTTTATATACAGTTGTCATGGAACGCTCCCCTTCACACTAGCCATGTGGTACGGCCCGCCGCGTGCAGTGGGAGTTCATAGTCTTGTTTGTAACCACGCCTGTGTAATTAACGCGCAACTGCACATGGTTTAGTCTTGTAACGTCTGTGTGTTTAAACCGCTGTGGGAGTGTGCATCTTAGTCGGTCAATGCCCATGTTCGTGTTCACATAGTTCGTTATCTGTATTCGTGTTTTATGTTCACTGTTTATGTTGCATATGAGCGCCGGTGTCTTTATCGTGTGTTAATACACGTCTGTCCGTCCTGCTCCTTGTCCAGCGACACTAGGGCCGTTACAACACTTTTCTTTTTTTTTTTTTATGACACCTTCTGCACACATACGCTTTCGATCTGATACACAGTTACAGATCGTACACTATATAAATGTTTTTAATATAAGGTAGACCTACCAAGTACGTAAGAACATTTATTATTTTAACATGAAATGTACAAGCTAGTTTTGTACATTTTTTTTCTTTTTTAACCATTGTATTTGACGTATGGGTTCTCATAAAATCTTTGGCATATGGCTATATCTGGAAAAAACAACAACAACAAAACTCACCGCAATAATCTGGCATGCTGACTACAGTACACTCCCTTGCACTTTCGATAAGCGCCATCACACAGAGTCCGCAATGTGTAATGTTTCAGTAAAAAATAATCTTGCATTCGATAATCTATTCTTATGACGCATCATTCCAGGTTATTGACACATTGTGATGTTGGAAGTCACAGCACGTTCTCGTTCTTAGCTCATCAACAAAGGCAGCTTGGTCACGAGCACCTGCTTTCCATGCTATGGGATGCTCGCGCTCAATTTTCCATGTCCTGTATCGAATATTTAGGCCTATACGATTAAACTGTCCGTGGTTACTGTGCTTTTAACGTACAAAAAAAGCTACACAAATAATAAAATAATCTTTACATAATAATGTAACCTTAGGCTTATCGCCAAGATGTAACCTGTGAGGCTAAGTGACAACGTCTCCCGTCCCCTACCTAAACTACGTCTACACTGACTATGAGAATAGTAGTATAGTATAGTAGTTCAAGAGTATAGTAGTGATATGTGATAACAATTTGATTTGTTTATTTTAAAGACTTTCTAAAGTTGCATGTATATAACCAAACAGGCAATTTACATGAGTTTGCCATCCCAATACTTTAAATTTTTACAGTAAATATATTCAACATTATATTATGGGTACAAGGAAAAGTGATATGTAGTGAACCAAATAGATATTTAACAGGCTTTTGCCATCCTATTACTCCAAATTCCTACAGTAAAAATGACTGAAAGTCATTCATGAGTACAAGAGAAACTGTATTTCAAGAATTTAATGAAGTGATTTGATAACAATTTGATTTGTGCATTTCACTCAGCTTCATGTAGTGATATATAGTGAACTGAATAGACATTTCACAGGATATTGCCATCCTATTACTCTAAATTCCTACTGTAAAAATGACTGAAAGTCATACCACAGGTACATAAGATAGTGTATATCAAGAATTTAGTGGAGTGATCTGATAACAATTTGATTTGATTTATTTATAGAGCTTCAATTATTACATATATGGAACTGAATAGACATTCGACAGAATTTTGCTACTCCATTATTCCAAATTCCTGCAGTAAAAATGACTGAAAGTCATATCATGGGTACAGGAGGAAGTTTATTTCAAGTACGTAGTGGAGTGATTTTATAACAATTTGAATTGTGTATTTTATAGATCTTCGAGTAGTGATATATGTTGAACTGAACAGATGTTTAAGAGGATTTTGCCATCCTATTACTCAAGCTTCCTACAGTAAAACACTTGAAAGTCATACCATGGGTACATGAGAAAGTGGATTTCATGAATATTGTGGAGGGATCTGATAACAATTTGACTAGTTTGTTTTCTAGAGTTTCAAAAACTGATTATATAGTGGAACGAATACATGTTTATGAGGATTTTGCCATCCTTTTACTCCAAATTAAAGTAAAAACATTGGAACGTAATAGTATGGATACACAAGAAAGTGTATTTCAAGAATATATTGGAAGGATTTGATAACAATATGAATTGTGTATTTTATAGTGCTTCAACTATTGCATATATGGAACAGAATAGGCATGAACAGGATTTTGCCATCCTATTATTCCAAATTCCTACAGTAAAAATGAGTTATACCATGAGTACATGAGAAAGTGTTTTTCATGAATATAGTGGAGTGTTCTGATAACAATTTGGTTTGTTTATTTCATAGAGCTTCAAATATTGCATTGATGGAACCATATAGACATTTAGGAGGAATTTGCCATACTTGCCATACGTCCTTCGCCATATGCATTCTTGCATTTTTCTCTTTGCTGTTTTCTGTTATAGTCATAAATTCTACATATATTTATTGAGAAAATCCTTTAAAGAGGCGCATGTCCATCATCACGTTTTATTTGTTTGGCTTTTTTTTTTTGGTTTTACTATTGGAAACAAAATTACTTTTTTTGCATTTGATGTTGATATCATTATGGCAGGCTTTAGTGGAGGTACTGGTGTCTATATTAGATGATTAAATACACAGCACCAGCAGTTCTGAATCTTTGTGTTAAATAATCTATGCTGATTGTCACGATCAGTCCCTTCCATGTTCCGTGTTTTCCATGTCTTGTGTTTTGTTCCGTTCCACGGTTTCATTTTGTCCTCACACTGATTGCGTACACCTGTCCCTCGTTTCTAGTTCATGTATTTAAACCCTGCTGTGTGCCTTGGTCGTGGCTGCCTGTACACGGGCATCTCGTCGTTCCCGGAAGAAGTAGGCTCACGTTTATTTTGATAACGACGAGATCCCAGGTAAGCGTCTACCCGTCTTGACCAACGCTTGCAGGGGGGAGCGGCCTGCAGCGCAAGACGTGAAACCACGGAAAGAGGGAGTCCAGGAGGGTGGCCAATCTTGACATTATTACACTCAGGAATTAAAAAAAAATATATTGTAGCATCCCATGAAATGTGATCTTTCACACATAATGAGAGAGGTTGGCAAAGAACTAAAACTCAATTAAATATATCAACTTCCCCTTAAGCCTCTCATATACTCCACATTTAGGAGCAAGCCTACTCCTACACAATAAGCAGTGCGGTATATGAAAAGAGTAGGCGTATCAAATAAACAGAGCAACATGGTTAAGGTCCAGCCAGATATGTAAATGTTTGCCAGAACATCCAGTGTGTGTCTGCCGTTCGGTCAAAACTGGATCAGTCCAGAGGCCGCCCCGTCAGATCTCTTTTGAACAAAACAGTGGTCGAAATGCTGTTGAGAACAGTTTTACAGTTACAACAACAGAAAAAAGACTCAAATATATGCTGGATGGTTTATTCATTAAGGGAGAAAGCTGTCTCTCTTGTGGAGGATTTGCCACAGAGACCTGGGCATGTGGTATGGTCTCTGCACGGTGCCGTCATTACGCTCCAGACCCTCCACTAGAGGAGACAGAAACATCACAGTGGAAATAAAAACAATATAGTCCTGATGATTGGCATATGTGTAGTAGCTTGAGAGTGAAATGTGTGTGTGAGTGTGTGTGAAGGATTACTCCATATATCCCTTTATGTGCTCGACTGTTTCATAAACGGAAGCGAATCCAGGGAGAGAGAAGTCTGGAGGAACGTCCTGCCAGTCAAAGCTAGGCAGACATCTCCCTAGTTCTGGGTGGAGGGAGAGACAGAAAATAATATGACTAACAATTAAACCTGCTGACTTATCACTGCAGGTATAAGTACTTTCCTGGTGGTTTGGTTATGTTTTGGTACATAGCATAGTCAAACTGTTACAAAACAGAATGGACAAATTAACGGGTAGTTGTGTAATCCTGCTGTCTTTACCTGGTTTACTTGGCGTGTAGAAATATGGACAAAGCTCTTGATTGAGGATGTCTTGGACACTCTGTAGTGGAAATGCATGTGAAAATCTCATTAACATGCAGAATGCTATGTATGCACAAATGCTATGTATGCGTGAGTGGCTAAGCCAATGCATGAATTACATGTACAAAGAGTTGCATATTGCAAAGACTTTTGATACGACAAATTCTGTTCTGTCAAGAGTGAGGTGAGGGTTTATTTCTCAGAGATGAAGCTGGTTACATTGCTTATTTGCAGTGTGAGGTTTTACCAATGTGGTTTGGGCGAGGTCAAGTCTAGGGTCACAATACTGCTGCTGAAAGAAGTCTTTAGGCAGGGCATTTGGGGCATACGCCTCTGGGGGCAACTTCCAGAACTCTGAAGGGCATTTTTTAACACAGACCTGCAAACCAACGCACAAACACACAGAGTGAAGGAGATCTTATTTGAGTAGCTAAACACAGTGTTGCTTTTTATATTTCTATCTACACTATTTACACATTGTTCATTGCATGATAGAGCAAAAGGCTCCCAAACCAAGCAGCAAAAGGAGACCCAAGCCCCCAGACTTACAAACTGGCATTCACATACTACATGCTAAACTGTTTTGTAATAAATGAGTCTCATGTGCATATTTCTAAAAGGCTACTGACATACGTGTTTGGTTTCTGTACAATGTCAACAGGACATTTGTGTGGAAATCTCACTTGAGTGGTTGGACACTGGAGACCCTCTAGAATGGCGTCCATTTCTGTCGTTGCTCTGGCACACTTCAGAAGGTCAAAGTAGAGGACGTTTGGTTTGTCACTGAAACACGAGAGGATGCAGGAAACAAATGCAGCTTGACACATGAATATTAGCCAATTAAATAAACAATTTTTATTCAATTTTTTGAGTATGTGTATCAGGATTCAGTGCTGGAGAGTCACACCACTACCCAGCTAAGTGTTCTTTCTTCGAGGGTGAATTGGACTGGGGTAACCAATAAACTCTGCAGTGTTGTGACACTCCTAGACCTGAGTTTGGACCCCTTGGTTTAGAGACAATCATTAAACACAAGTGATTTGATTGGTTCCACTTGTTGCTGTGCAGTGCCAATCATGAAAATCTTAAAGCTAAAGTCTAACCCATCTTGTCTTGTTGATGTTTCATGTTTCCACATGATTTGCACCTGCACAGCTCCATTGTAACCCTAGTCCGACTCACTAAAGTCCATTCGAAAGAATACTGACGGTGTTCCTTACATACTGGGTGTGCTGTTTTGGTATTCCTGTGAAGATATAAATACTTATCCAGTATGTGAGGGACTTACACATTGACTCCAGCTCCACAAAACATCCCAGTGGAGTTCTGGGGCAACACGACATGACGAGAGTCTCCAAGCAGCCACGCTGTGTTAGAACCTCCGTTAGAAGGATATCTCACAAGCCATACATGGGTAAAAGACCTTCCGCTTGAGCCCACAATAATAATGATTTTTTTTTTCCCCCATGAAAGTGTAGTTGGAAATGTTTCTTACCCAGGGAGCGAATAAGAATATAGGTGACAATGGCAGCCACAAAAATAATACAGCAGATAATGTCTGCACATCTCCTGAACAAAAACAAGAAATATTATTACACATTGCATGATTTAAATTATGTATTAAAGTTATTTAGCTAAGTGAAATAACTTTATAGTCTTAGTCTAGATCTATGGCCTTAGTATAGTTCTTGTATAGCGTTAATAACAGACATTCTGTGATCCATGATGTGTAGAGCTTTAAATGGTTTTTTAAAGTCAGCTGATGTGGAGGAGTAAATCGGAGAAGCACTGAGAGATTGCCGGACTCGCCTCTTGTTAACTGGTCGCCTGAAAATGGGCTCATACGGAGGAGGTTCCCCTGAGAAGATAGAATTGAAGAATATATATATTCTATAAATTCTAAGTATATACCATTACATTAGAATGAATTTAAACCTTTGAAAAACATATATTCAGTCACGCGTGTCTGAACCTTTGACCGGTACGCTATATTTTGTCTAACACATTTTATATACAGTTGTCATGGAACGCTCCCCTTCACACTAGCCATGTGGTACGGCCCGCCGCGTGCAGTGGGAGTTCATAGTCTTGTTTGTAACCACGCCTGTGTAATTAACGCGCAACTGCACATGGTTTAGTCTTGTAACGTCTGTGTGTTTAAACCGCTGTGGGAGTGTGCATCTTAGTCGGTCAATGCCCATGTTCGTGTTCACATAGTTCGTTATCTGTATTCGTGTTTTATGTTCACTGTTTATGTTGCATATGAGCGCCGGTGTCTTTATCGTGTGTTAATACACGTCTGTCCGTCCTGCTCCTTGTCCAGCGACACTAGGGCCGTTACAACACTTTTCTTTTTTTTTTTTTATGACACCTTCTGCACACATACGCTTTCGATCTGATACACAGTTACAGATCGTACACTATATAAATGTTTTTAATATAAGGTAGACCTACCAAGTACGTAAGAACATTTATTATTTTAACATGAAATGTACAAGCTAGTTTTGTACATTTTTTTTCTTTTTTAACCATTGTATTTGACGTATGGGTTCTCATAAAATCTTTGGCATATGGCTATATCTGGAAAAAACAACAACAACAAAACTCACCGCAATAATCTGGCATGCTGACTACAGTACACTCCCTTGCACTTTCGATAAGCGCCATCACACAGAGTCCGCAATGTGTAATGTTTCAGTAAAAAATAATCTTGCATTCGATAATCTATTCTTATGACGCATCATTCCAGGTTATTGACACATTGTGATGTTGGAAGTCACAGCACGTTCTCGTTCTTAGCTCATCAACAAAGGCAGCTTGGTCACGAGCACCTGCTTTCCATGCTATGGGATGCTCGCGCTCAATTTTCCATGTCCTGTATCGAATATTTAGGCCTATACGATTAAACTGTCCGTGGTTACTGTGCTTTTAACGTACAAAAAAAGCTACACAAATAATAAAATAATCTTTACATAATAATGTAACCTTAGGCTTATCGCCAAGATGTAACCTGTGAGGCTAAGTGACAACGTCTCCCGTCCCCTACCTAAACTACGTCTACACTGACTATGAGAATAGTAGTATAGTATAGTAGTTCAAGAGTATAGTAGTGATATGTGATAACAATTTGATTTGTTTATTTTAAAGACTTTCTAAAGTTGCATGTATATAACCAAACAGGCAATTTACATGAGTTTGCCATCCCAATACTTTAAATTTTTACAGTAAATATATTCAACATTATATTATGGGTACAAGGAAAAGTGATATGTAGTGAACCAAATAGATATTTAACAGGCTTTTGCCATCCTATTACTCCAAATTCCTACAGTAAAAATGACTGAAAGTCATTCATGAGTACAAGAGAAACTGTATTTCAAGAATTTAATGAAGTGATTTGATAACAATTTGATTTGTGCATTTCACTCAGCTTCATGTAGTGATATATAGTGAACTGAATAGACATTTCACAGGATATTGCCATCCTATTACTCTAAATTCCTACTGTAAAAATGACTGAAAGTCATACCACAGGTACATAAGATAGTGTATATCAAGAATTTAGTGGAGTGATCTGATAACAATTTGATTTGATTTATTTATAGAGCTTCAATTATTACATATATGGAACTGAATAGACATTCGACAGAATTTTGCTACTCCATTATTCCAAATTCCTGCAGTAAAAATGACTGAAAGTCATATCATGGGTACAGGAGGAAGTTTATTTCAAGTACGTAGTGGAGTGATTTTATAACAATTTGAATTGTGTATTTTATAGATCTTCGAGTAGTGATATATGTTGAACTGAACAGATGTTTAAGAGGATTTTGCCATCCTATTACTCAAGCTTCCTACAGTAAAACACTTGAAAGTCATACCATGGGTACATGAGAAAGTGGATTTCATGAATATTGTGGAGGGATCTGATAACAATTTGACTAGTTTGTTTTCTAGAGTTTCAAAAACTGATTATATAGTGGAACGAATACATGTTTATGAGGATTTTGCCATCCTTTTACTCCAAATTAAAGTAAAAACATTGGAACGTAATAGTATGGATACACAAGAAAGTGTATTTCAAGAATATATTGGAAGGATTTGATAACAATATGAATTGTGTATTTTATAGTGCTTCAACTATTGCATATATGGAACAGAATAGGCATGAACAGGATTTTGCCATCCTATTATTCCAAATTCCTACAGTAAAAATGAGTTATACCATGAGTACATGAGAAAGTGTTTTTCATGAATATAGTGGAGTGTTCTGATAACAATTTGGTTTGTTTATTTCATAGAGCTTCAAATATTGCATTGATGGAACCATATAGACATTTAGGAGGAATTTGCCATACTTGCCATACGTCCTTCGCCATATGCATTCTTGCATTTTTCTCTTTGCTGTTTTCTGTTATAGTCATAAATTCTACATATATTTATTGAGAAAATCCTTTAAAGAGGCGCATGTCCATCATCACGTTTTATTTGTTTGGCTTTTTTTTTTTGGTTTTACTATTGGAAACAAAATTACTTTTTTTGCATTTGATGTTGATATCATTATGGCAGGCTTTAGTGGAGGTACTGGTGTCTATATTAGATGATTAAATACACAGCACCAGCAGTTCTGAATCTTTGTGTTAAATAATCTATGCTGATTGTCACGATCAGTCCCTTCCATGTTCCGTGTTTTCCATGTCTTGTGTTTTGTTCCGTTCCACGGTTTCATTTTGTCCTCACACTGATTGCGTACACCTGTCCCTCGTTTCTAGTTCATGTATTTAAACCCTGCTGTGTGCCTTGGTCGTGGCTGCCTGTACACGGGCATCTCGTCGTTCCCGGAAGAAGTAGGCTCACGTTTATTTTGATAACGACGAGATCCCAGGTAAGCGTCTACCCGTCTTGACCAACGCTTGCAGGGGGGAGCGGCCTGCAGCGCAAGACGTGAAACCACGGAAAGAGGGAGTCCAGGAGGGTGGCCAATCTTGACATTATTACACTCAGGAATTAAAAAAAAATATATTGTAGCATCCCATGAAATGTGATCTTTCACACATAATGAGAGAGGTTGGCAAAGAACTAAAACTCAATTAAATATATCAACTTCCCCTTAAGCCTCTCATATACTCCACATTTAGGAGCAAGCCTACTCCTACACAATAAGCAGTGCGGTATATGAAAAGAGTAGGCGTATCAAATAAACAGAGCAACATGGTTAAGGTCCAGCCAGATATGTAAATGTTTGCCAGAACATCCAGTGTGTGTCTGCCGTTCGGTCAAAACTGGATCAGTCCAGAGGCCGCCCCGTCAGATCTCTTTTGAACAAAACAGTGGTCGAAATGCTGTTGAGAACAGTTTTACAGTTACAACAACAGAAAAAAGACTCAAATATATGCTGGATGGTTTATTCATTAAGGGAGAAAGCTGTCTCTCTTGTGGAGGATTTGCCACAGAGACCTGGGCATGTGGTATGGTCTCTGCACGGTGCCGTCATTACGCTCCAGACCCTCCACTAGAGGAGACAGAAACATCACAGTGGAAATAAAAACAATATAGTCCTGATGATTGGCATATGTGTAGTAGCTTGAGAGTGAAATGTGTGTGTGAGTGTGTGTGAAGGATTACTCCATATATCCCTTTATGTGCTCGACTGTTTCATAAACGGAAGCGAATCCAGGGAGAGAGAAGTCTGGAGGAACGTCCTGCCAGTCAAAGCTAGGCAGACATCTCCCTAGTTCTGGGTGGAGGGAGAGACAGAAAATAATATGACTAACAATTAAACCTGCTGACTTATCACTGCAGGTATAAGTACTTTCCTGGTGGTTTGGTTATGTTTTGGTACATAGCATAGTCAAACTGTTACAAAACAGAATGGACAAATTAACAGGTAGTTGTGTAATCCTGCTGTCTTTACCTGGTTTACTTGGCGTGTAGAAATATGGACAAAGCTCTTGATTGAGGATGTCTTGGACACTCTGTAGTGGAAATGCATGTGAAAATCTCATTAACATGCAGAATGCTATGTATGCACAAATGCTATGTATGCGTGAGTGGCTAAGCCAATGCATGAATTACATGTACAAAGAGTTGCATATTGCAAAGACTTTTGATACGACAAATTCTGTTCTGTCAAGAGTGAGGTGAGGGTTTATTTCTCAGAGATGAAGCTGGTTACATTGCTTATTTGCAGTGTGAGGTTTTACCAATGTGGTTTGGGCGAGGTCAAGTCTAGGGTCACAATACTGCTGCTGAAAGAAGTCTTTAGGCAGGGCATTTGGGGCATACGCCTCTGGGGGCAACTTCCAGAACTCTGAAGGGCATTTTTTAACACAGACCTGCAAACCAACGCACAAACACACAGAGTGAAGGAGATCTTATTTGAGTAGCTAAACACAGTGTTGCTTTTTATATTTCTATCTACACTATTTACACATTGTTCATTGCATGATAGAGCAAAAGGCTCCCAAACCAAGCAGCAAAAGGAGACCCAAGCCCCCAGACTTACAAACTGGCATTCACATACTACATGCTAAACTGTTTTGTAATAAATGAGTCTCATGTGCATATTTCTAAAAGGCTACTGACATACGTGTTTGGTTTCTGTACAATGTCAACAGGACATTTGTGTGGAAATCTCACTTGAGTGGTTGGACACTGGAGACCCTCTAGAATGGCGTCCATTTCTGTCGTTGCTCTGGCACACTTCAGAAGGTCAAAGTAGAGGACGTTTGGTTTGTCACTGAAACACGAGAGGATGCAGGAAACAAATGCAGCTTGACACATGAATATTAGCCAATTAAATAAACAATTTTTATTCAATTTTTTGAGTATGTGTATCAGGATTCAGTGCTGGAGAGTCACACCACTACCCAGCTAAGTGTTCTTTCTTCGAGGGTGAATTGGACTGGGGTAACCAATAAACTCTGCAGTGTTGTGACACTCCTAGACCTGAGTTTGGACCCCTTGGTTTAGAGACAATCATTAAACACAAGTGATTTGATTGGTTCCACTTGTTGCTGTGCAGTGCCAATCATGAAAATCTTAAAGCTAAAGTCTAACCCATCTTGTCTTGTTGATGTTTCATGTTTCCACATGATTTGCACCTGCACAGCTCCATTGTAACCCTAGTCCGACTCACTAAAGTCCATTCGAAAGAATACTGACGGTGTTCCTTACATACTGGGTGTGCTGTTTTGGTATTCCTGTGAAGATATAAATACTTATCCAATATGTGAGGGACTTACACATTGACTCCAGCTCCACAAAACATCCCAGTGGAGTTCTGGGGCAACACGACATGACGAGAGTCTCCAAGCAGCCACGCTGTGTTAGAACCTCCGTTAGAAGGATATCTCACAAGCCATACATGGGTAAAAGACCTTCCGCTTGAGCCCACAATAATAATGATTTTTTTTCCCCCCATGAAAGTGTAGTTGGAAATGTTTCTTACCCAGGGAGCGAATAAGAATATAGGTGACAGTGGCAGCCACAAAAATAATACAGCAGATAATGTCTGCACATCTCCTGAACAAAAACAAGAAATATTATTACACATTGCATGATTTAAATTATGTATTAAAGTTATTTAGCTAAGTGAAATAACTTTATAGTCTTAGTCTAGATCTATGGCCTTAGTATAGTTCTTGTATAGCGTTAATAACAGACATTCTGTGATCCATGATGTGTAGAGCTTTAAATGGTTTTTTAAAGTCAGCTGATGTGGAGGAATAAATCGGAGAAGCACTGAGAGATTGCCGGACTCGCCTCTTGTTAACTGGTCGCCTGAAAATGGGCTCATACGGAGGAGGTTCCCCTGAGAAGATAGAATTGAAGAATATATATATTCTATAAATTCTAAGTATATACCATTACATTAGAATGAATTTAAACCTTTGAAAAACATATATTCAGTCACGCGTGTCTGAACCTTTGACCGGTACGCTATATTTTGTCTAACACATTTTATATACAGTTGTCATGGAACGCTCCCCTTCACACTAGCCATGTGGTACGGCCCGCCGCGTGCAGTGGGAGTTCATAGTCTTGTTTGTAACCACGCCTGTGTAATTAACGCGCAACTGCACATGGTTTAGTCTTGTAACGTCTGTGTGTTTAAACCGCTGTGGGAGTGTGCATCTTAGTCGGTCAATGCCCATGTTCGTGTTCACATAGTTCGTTATCTGTATTCGTGTTTTATGTTCACTGTTTATGTTGCATATGAGCGCCGGTGTCTATCGTGTGTTAATACACGTCTGTCCGTCCTGCTCCTTGTCCAGCGACACTAGGGCCGTTACAACACTTTTCTTTTTTTTTTATGACACCTTCTGCACACATACGCTTTCGATCTGATACACAGTTACAGATCGTACACTATATAAATGTTTTTAATATAAGGTAGACCTACCAAGTACGTAAGAACATTTATTATTTTAACATGAAATGTACAAGCTAGTTTTGTACATTTTTTTTTCTTTTTTAACCATTGTATTTGACGTATGGGTTCTCATAAAATCTTTGGCATATGGCTATATCTAGGAAAAAACAACAACAACAAAACTCACCGCAATAATCTGGCATGCTGACTACAGTACACTCCCTTGCACTTTCGATAAGCGCCATCACACAGAGTCCGCAATGTGTAATGTTTCAGTAAAAAATAATCTTGCATTCGATAATCTATTCTTATGACGCATCATTCCAGGTTATTGACACATTGTGATGTTGGAAGTCACAGCACGTTCTCGTTCTTAGCTCATCAACAAAGGCAGCTTGGTCACGAGCACCTGCTTTCCATGCTATGGGATGCTCGCGCTCAATTTTCCATGTCCTGTATCGAATATTTAGGCCTATACGATTAAACTGTCCGTGGTTACTGTGCTTTTAACGTACAAAAAAAGCTACACAAATAATAAAATAATCTTTACATAATAATGTAACCTTAGGCTTATCGCCAAGATGTAACCTGTGAGGCTAAGTGACAACGTCTCCCGTCCCCTACCTAAACTACGTCTACACTGACTATGAGAATAGTAGTATAGTATAGTAGTTCAAGAGTATAGTAGTGATATGTGATAACAATTTGATTTGTTTATTTTAAAGACTTTCTAAAGTTGCATGTATATAACCAAACAGGCAATTTACATGAGTTTGCCATCCCAATACTTTAAATTTTTACAGTAAATATATTCAACATTATATTATGGGTACAAGGAAAAGTGATATGTAGTGAACCAAATAGATATTTAACAGGCTTTTGCCATCCTATTACTCCAAATTCCTACAGTAAAAATGACTGAAAGTCATTCATGAGTACAAGAGAAACTGTATTTCAAGAATTTAATGAAGTGATTTGATAACAATTTGATTTGTGCATTTCACTCAGCTTCATGTAGTGATATATAGTGAACTGAATAGACATTTCACAGGATATTGCCATACTATTACTCTAAATTCCTACTGTAAAAATGACTGAAAGTCATACCACAGGTACATAAGATAGTGTATATCAAGAATTTAGTGGAGTGATCTGATAACAATTTGATTTGATTTATTTATAGAGCTTCAATTATTACATATATGGAACTGAATAGACATTCGACAGAATTTTGCTACTCCATTATTCCAAATTCCTGCAGTAAAAATGACTGAAAGTCATATCATGGGTACAGGAGGAAGTTTATTTCAAGTACGTAGTGGAGTGATTTTATAACAATTTGAATTGTGTATTTTATAGATCTTCGAGTAGTGATATATGTTGAACTGAACAGATGTTTAAGAGGATTTTGCCATCCTATTACTCAAGCTTCCTACAGTAAAACACTTGAAAGTCATACCATGGGTACATGAGAAAGTGGATTTCATGAATATTGTGGAGGGATCTGATAACAATTTGACTAGTTTGTTTTCTAGAGTTTCAAAAACTGATTATATAGTGGAACGAATACATGTTTATGAGGATTTTGCCATCCTTTTACTCCAAATTAAAGTAAAAACATTGGAACGTAATAGTATGGATACACAAGAAAGTGTATTTCAAGAATATATTGGAAGGATTTGATAACAATATGAATTGTGTATTTTATAGTGCTTCAACTATTGCATATATGGAACAGAATAGGCATGAACAGGATTTTGCCATCCTATTATTCCAAATTCCTACAGTAAAAATGAGTTATACCATGAGTACATGAGAAAGTGTTTTTCATGAATATAGTGGAGTGTTCTGATAACAATTTGGTTTGTTTATTTCATAGAGCTTCAAATATTGCATTGATGGAACCATATAGACATTTAGGAGGAATTTGCCATACTTGCCATACGTCCTTCGCCATATGCATTCTTGCATTTTTCTCTTTGCTGTTTTCTGTTATAGTCATAAATTCTACATATATTTATTGAGAAAATCCTTTAAAGAGGCGCATGTCCATCATCACGTTTTATTTGTTTGGCTTTTTTTTTGGGTTTTACTATTGGAAACAAAATTACTTTTTTTGCATTTGATGTTGATATCATTATGGCAGGCTTTAGTGGAGGTACTGGTGTCTATATTAGATGATTAAATACACAGCACCAGCAGTTCTGAATCTTTGTGTTAAATAATCTATGCTGATTGTCACGATCAGTCCCTTCCATGTTCCGTGTTTTCCATGTCTTGTGTTTTGTTCCGTTCCACGGTTTCATTTTGTCCTCACACTGACTGCGTACACCTGTCCCTCGTTTCTAGTTCATGTATTTAAACCCTGCTGTGTGCCTTGGTCGTGGCTGCCTGTACACGGGCATCTCGTCGTTCCCGGAAGAAGCAGGCTCACGTTTATTTTGATAACGACGAGATCCCAGGTAAGCGTCTACCCGTCTTGACCAACGCTTGCAGGGGGGAGCGGCCTGCAGCGCAAGACGTGCAACCACGGAAAGAGGGAGTCCAGGAGGGTGGCCAATCTTGACATTATTACACTCAGGAATTAAAAAAAATATATTGTAGCATCCCATGAAATGTGATCTTTCACACATAATGAGAGAGGTTGGCAAAGAACTAAAACTCAATTAAATATATCAACTTCCCCTTAAGCCTCTCATATACTCCACATTTAGGAGCAAGCCTACTCCTACACAATAAGCAGTGCGGTATATGAAAAGAGTAGGCGTATCAAATAAACAGAGCAACATGGTTAAGGTCCAGCCAGATATGTAAATGTTTGCCAGAACATCCAGTGTGTGTCTGCCGTTCGGTCAAAACTGGATCAGTCCAGAGGCCGCCCCGTCAGATCTCTTTTGAACAAAACAGTGGTCGAAATGCTGTTGAGAACAGTTTTGCAGTTACAACAACAGAAAAAAGACTCAAATATATGCTGGATGGTTTATTCATTAAGGGAGAAAGCTGTCTCTCTTGTAGAGGATTTGCCACAGAGACCTGGGCATGTGGTATGGTCTCTGCACGGTGCCGTCATTACGCTCCAGACCCTCCACTAGAGGAGACAGAAACATCACAGTGGAAATAAAAACAATATAGTCCTGATGATTGGCATATGTGTAGTAGCTTGAGAGTGAAATGTGTGTGTGAGTGTGTGTGAAGGATTACTCCATATATCCCTTTATGTGCTCGACTGTTTCATTAACGGAAGCGAATCCAGGGAGAGAGAAGTCTGGAGGAACGTCCTGCCAGTCAAAGCTAGGCAGACATCTCCCTAGTTCTGGGTGGAGGGAGAGACAGAAAATAATATGACTAACAATTAAACCTGCTGACTTATCACTGCAGGTATAAGTACTTTCCTGGTGGTTTGGTTATGTTTTGGTACATAGCATAGTCAAACTGTTACAAAACAGAATGGACAAATTAACAGGTAGTTGTGTAATCCTGCTGTCTTTACCTGGTTTACTTGGCGTGTAGAAATATGGACAAAGCTCTTGATTGAGGATGTCTTGGACACTCTGTAGTGGAAATGCATGTGAAAATCTCATTAACATGCAGAATGCTATGTATGCACAAATGCTATGTATGCGTGAGTGGCTAAGCCAATGCATGAATTACATGTACAAAGAGTTGCATATTGCAAAGACTTTTGATACGACAAATTCTGTTCTGTCAAGAGTGAGGTGAGGGTTTATTTCTCAGAGATGAAGCTGGTTACATTGCTTATTTGCAGTGTGAGGTTTTACCAATGTGGTTTGGGCGAGGTCAAGTCTAGGGTCACAATACTGCTGCTGAAAGAAGTCTTTAGGCAGGGCATTTGGGGCATACGCCTCTGGGGGCAACTTCCAGAACTCTGAAGGGCATTTTTTAACACAGACCTGCAAACCAACGCACAAACACACAGAGTGAAGGAGATCTTATTTGAGTAGCTAAACACAGTGTTGCTTTTTATATTTCTATCTACACTATTTACACATTGTTCATTGCATGATAGAGCAAAAGGCTCCCAAACCAAGCAGCAAAAGGAGACCCAAGCCCCCAGACTTACAAACTGGCATTCACATACTACATGCTAAACTGTTTTGTAATAAATGAGTCTCATGTGCATATTTCTAAAAGGCTACTGACATACGTGTTTGGTTTCTGTACAATGTCAACAGGACATTTGTGTGGAAATCTCACTTGAGTGGTTGGACACTGGAGACCCTCTAGAATGGCGTCCATTTCTGTCGTTGCTCTGGCACACTTCAGAAGGTCAAAGTAGAGGACGTTTGGTTTGTCACTGAAACACGAGAGGATGCAGGAAACAAATGCAGCTTGACACATGAATATTAGCCAATTAAATAAACAATTTTTATTCAATTTTTTGAGTATGTGTATCAGGATTCAGTGCTGGAGAGTCACACCACTACCCAGCTAAGTGTTCTTTCTTCGAGGGTGAATTGGACTGGGGTAACCAATAAACTCTGCAGTGTTGTGACACTCCTAGACCTGAGTTTGGACCCCTTGGTTTAGAGACAATCATTAAACACAAGTGATTTGATTGGTTCCACTTGTTGCTGTGCAGTGCCAATCATGAAAATCTTAAAGCTAAAGTCTAACCCATCTTGTCTTGTTGATGTTTCATGTTTCCACATGATTTGCACCTGCACAGCTCCATTGTAACCCTAGTCCGACTCACTAAAGTCCATTCGAAAGAATACTGACGGTGTTCCTTACATACTGGGTGTGCTGTTTTGGTATTCCTGTGAAGATATAAATACTTATCCAGTATGTGAGGGACTTACACATTGACTCCAGCTCCACAAAACATCCCAGTGGAGTTCTGGGGCAACACGACATGACGAGAGTCTCCAAGCAGCCACGCTGTGTTAGAACCTCCGTTAGAAGGATATCTCACAAGCCATACATGGGTAAAAGACCTTCCGCTTGAGCCCACAATAATAATGATTTTTTTTTCCCCCATGAAAGTGTAGTTGGAAATGTTTCTTACCCAGGGAGCGAATAAGAATATAGGTGACAATGGCAGCCACAAAAATAATACAGCAGATAATGTCTGCACATCTCCTGAACAAAAACAAGAAATATTATTACACATTGCATGATTTAAATTATGTATTAAAGTTATTTAGCTAAGTGAAATAACTTTATAGTCTTAGTCTAGATCTATGGCCTTAGTATAGTTCTTGTATAGCGTTAATAACAGACATTCTGTGATCCATGATGTGTAGAGCTTTAAATGGTTTTTTAAAGTCAGCTGATGTGGAGGAGTAAATCGGAGAAGCACTGAGAGATTGCCGGACTCGCCTCTTGTTAACTGGTCGCCTGAAAATGGGCTCATACGGAGGAGGTTCCCCTGAGAAGATAGAATTGAAGAATATATATATTCTATAAATTCTAAGTATATACCATTACATTAGAATGAATTTAAACCTTTGAAAAACATATATTCAGTCACGCGTGTCTGAACCTTTGACCGGTACGCTATATTTTGTCTAACACATTTTATATACAGTTGTCATGGAACGCTCCCCTTCACACTAGCCATGTGGTACGGCCCGCCGCGTGCAGTGGGAGTTCATAGTCTTGTTTGTAACCACGCCTGTGTAATTAACGCGCAACTGCACATGGTTTAGTCTTGTAACGTCTGTGTGTTTAAACCGCTGTGGGAGTGTGCATCTTAGTCGGTCAATGCCCATGTTCGTGTTCACATAGTTCGTTATCTGTATTCGTGTTTTATGTTCACTGTTTATGTTGCATATGAGCGCCGGTGTCTTTATCGTGTGTTAATACACGTCTGTCCGTCCTGCTCCTTGTCCAGCGACACTAGGGCCGTTACAACACTTTTCTTTTTTTTTTTTATGACACCTTCTGCACACATACGCTTTCGATCTGATACACAGTTACAGATCGTACACTATATAAATGTTTTTAATATAAGGTAGACCTACCAAGTACGTAAGAACATTTATTATTTTAACATGAAATGTACAAGCTAGTTTTGTACATTTTTTTTCTTTTTTAACCATTGTATTTGACGTATGGGTTCTCATAAAATCTTTGGCATATGGCTATATCTGGAAAAAACAACAACAACAAAACTCACCGCAATAATCTGGCATGCTGACTACAGTACACTCCCTTGCACTTTCGATAAGCGCCATCACACAGAGTCCGCAATGTGTAATGTTTCAGTAAAAAATAATCTTGCATTCGATAATCTATTCTTATGACGCATCATTCCAGGTTATTGACACATTGTGATGTTGGAAGTCACAGCACGTTCTCGTTCTTAGCTCATCAACAAAGGCAGCTTGGTCACGAGCACCTGCTTTCCATGCTATGGGATGCTCGCGCTCAATTTTCCATGTCCTGTATCGAATATTTAGGCCTATACGATTAAACTGTCCGTGGTTACTGTGCTTTTAACGTACAAAAAAAGCTACACAAATAATAAAATAATCTTTACATAATAATGTAACCTTAGGCTTATCGCCAAGATGTAACCTGTGAGGCTAAGTGACAACGTCTCCCGTCCCCTACCTAAACTACGTCTACACTGACTATGAGAATAGTAGTATAGTATAGTAGTTCAAGAGTATAGTAGTGATATGTGATAACAATTTGATTTGTTTATTTTAAAGACTTTCTAAAGTTGCATGTATATAACCAAACAGGCAATTTACATGAGTTTGCCATCCCAATACTTTAAATTTTTACAGTAAATATATTCAACATTATATTATGGGTACAAGGAAAAGTGATATGTAGTGAACCAAATAGATATTTAACAGGCTTTTGCCATCCTATTACTCCAAATTCCTACAGTAAAAATGACTGAAAGTCATTCATGAGTACAAGAGAAACTGTATTTCAAGAATTTAATGAAGTGATTTGATAACAATTTGATTTGTGCATTTCACTCAGCTTCATGTAGTGATATATAGTGAACTGAATAGACATTTCACAGGATATTGCCATCCTATTACTCTAAATTCCTACTGTAAAAATGACTGAAAGTCATACCACAGGTACATAAGATAGTGTATATCAAGAATTTAGTGGAGTGATCTGATAACAATTTGATTTGATTTATTTATAGAGCTTCAATTATTACATATATGGAACTGAATAGACATTCGACAGAATTTTGCTACTCCATTATTCCAAATTCCTGCAGTAAAAATGACTGAAAGTCATATCATGGGTACAGGAGGAAGTTTATTTCAAGTACGTAGTGGAGTGATTTTATAACAATTTGAATTGTGTATTTTATAGATCTTCGAGTAGTGATATATGTTGAACTGAACAGATGTTTAAGAGGATTTTGCCATCCTATTACTCAAGCTTCCTACAGTAAAACACTTGAAAGTCATACCATGGGTACATGAGAAAGTGGATTTCATGAATATTGTGGAGGGATCTGATAACAATTTGACTAGTTTGTTTTCTAGAGTTTCAAAAACTGATTATATAGTGGAACGAATACATGTTTATGAGGATTTTGCCATCCTTTTACTCCAAATTAAAGTAAAAACATTGGAACGTAATAGTATGGATACACAAGAAAGTGTATTTCAAGAATATATTGGAAGGATTTGATAACAATATGAATTGTGTATTTTATAGTGCTTCAACTATTGCATATATGGAACAGAATAGGCATGAACAGGATTTTGCCATCCTATTATTCCAAATTCCTACAGTAAAAATGAGTTATACCATGAGTACATGAGAAAGTGTTTTTCATGAATATAGTGGAGTGTTCTGATAACAATTTGGTTTGTTTATTTCATAGAGCTTCAAATATTGCATTGATGGAACCATATAGACATTTAGGAGGAATTTGCCATACTTGCCATACGTCCTTCGCCATATGCATTCTTGCATTTTTCTCTTTGCTGTTTTCTGTTATAGTCATAAATTCTACATATATTTATTGAGAAAATCCTTTAAAGAGGCGCATGTCCATCATCACGTTTTATTTGTTTGGCTTTTTTTTTGGGTTTTACTATTGGAAACAAAATTACTTTTTTTGCATTTGATGTTGATATCATTATGGCAGGCTTTAGTGGAGGTACTGGTGTCTATATTAGATGATTAAATACACAGCACCAGCAGTTCTGAATCTTTGTGTTAAATAATCTATGCTGATTGTCACGATCAGTCCCTTCCATGTTCCGTGTTTTCCATGTCTTGTGTTTTGTTCCGTTCCACGGTTTCATTTTGTCCTCACACTGATTGCGTACACCTGTCCCTCGTTTCTAGTTCATGTATTTAAACCCTGCTGTGTGCCTTGGTCGTGGCTGCCTGTACACGGGCATCTCGTCGTTCCCGGAAGAAGCAGGCTCACGTTTATTTTGATAACGACGAGATCCCAGGTAAGCGTCTACCCGTCTTGACCAACGCTTGCAGGGGGGAGCGGCCTGCAGCGCAAGACGTGCAACCACGGAAAGAGGGAGTCCAGGAGGGTGGCCAATCTTGACATTATTACACTCAGGAATTAAAAAAAATATATTGTAGCATCCCATGAAATGTGATCTTTCACACATAATGAGAGAGGTTGGCAAAGAACTAAAACTCAATTAAATATATCAACTTCCCCTTAAGCCTCTCATATACTCCACATTTAGGAGCAAGCCTACTCCTACACAATAAGCAGTGCGGTATATGAAAAGAGTAGGCGTATCAAATAAACAGAGCAACATGGTTAAGGTCCAGCCAGATATGTAAATGTTTGCCAGAACATCCAGTGTGTGTCTGCCGTTCGGTCAAAACTGGATCAGTCCAGAGGCCGCCCCGTCAGATCTCTTTTGAACAAAACAGTGGTCGAAATGCTGTTGAGAACAGTTTTGCAGTTACAACAACAGAAAAAAGACTCAAATATATGCTGGATGGTTTATTCATTAAGGGAGAAAGCTATCTCTCTTGTAGAGGATTTGCCACAGAGACCTGGGCATGTGGTATGGTCTCTGCACGGTGCCGTCATTACGCTCCAGACCCTCCACTAGAGGAGACAGAAACATCACAGTGGAAATAAAAACAATATAGTCCTGATGATTGGCATATGTGTAGTAGCTTGAGAGTGAAATGTGTGTGTGAGTGTGTGTGAAGGATTACTCCATATATCCCTTTATGTGCTCGACTGTTTCATTAACGGAAGCGAATCCAGGGAGAGAGAAGTCTGGAGGAACGTCCTGCCAGTCAAAGCTAGGCAGACATCTCCCTAGTTCTGGGTGGAGGGAGAGACAGAAAATAATATGACTAACAATTAAACCTGCTGACTTATCACTGCAGGTATAAGTACTTTCCTGGTGGTTTGGTTATGTTTTGGTACATAGCATAGTCAAACTGTTACAAAACAGAATGGACAAATTAACAGGTAGTTGTGTAATCCTGCTGTCTTTACCTGGTTTACTTGGCGTGTAGAAATATGGACAAAGCTCTTGATTGAGGATGTCTTGGACACTCTGTAGTGGAAATGCATGTGAAAATCTCATTAACATGCAGAATGCTATGTATGCACAAATGCTATGTATGCGTGAGTGGCTAAGCCAATGCATGAATTACATGTACAAAGAGTTGCATATTGCAAAGACTTTTGATACGACAAATTCTGTTCTGTCAAGAGTGAGGTGAGGGTTTATTTCTCAGAGATGAAGCTGGTTACATTGCTTATTTGCAGTGTGAGGTTTTACCAATGTGGTTTGGGCGAGGTCAAGTCTAGGGTCACAATACTGCTGCTGAAAGAAGTCTTTAGGCAGGGCATTTGGGGGCAACTTCCAGAACTCTGAAGGGCATTTTTTAACACAGACCTGCAAACCAACGCACAAACACACAGAGTGAAGGAGATCTTATTTGAGTAGCTAAACACAGTGTTGCTTTTTATATTTCTATCTACACTATTTAAACATTGTTCATTGCATGATAGAGCAAAAGGCTCCCAAACCAAGCAGCAAAAGGAGACCCAAGCCCCCAGACTTACAAACTGGCATTCACATACTACATGCTAAACTGTTTTGTAATAAATGAGTCTCATGTGCATATTTCTAAAAGGCTACTGACATACGTGTTTGGTTTCTGTACAATGTCAACAGGACATTTGTGTGGAAATCTCACTTGAGTGGTTGGACACTGGAGACCCTCTAGAATGGCGTCCATTTCTGTCGTTGCTCTGGCACACTTCAGAAGGTCAAAGTAGAGGACGTTTGGTTTGTCACTGAAACACGAGAGGATGCAGGAAACAAATGCAGCTTGACATGAATATTAGCCAATTAAATAAACAATTTTTATTCAATTTTTTGAGTATGTGTATCAGGATTCAGTGCTGGAGAGTCACACCACTACCCAGCTAAGTGTTCTTTCTTCGAGGGTGAATTGGACTGGGGTAACCAATAAACTCTGCAGTGTTGTGACACTCCTAGACCTGAGTTTGGACCCCTTGGTTTAGAGACAATCATTAAACACAAGTGATTTGATTGGTTCCACTTGTTGCTGTGCAGTGCCAATCATGAAAATCTTAAAGCTAAAGTCTAACCCATCTTGTCTTGTTGATGTTTCATGTTTCCACATGATTTGCACCTGCAAAGCTCCATTGTAACCCTAGTCCGACTCACTAAAGTCCATTCGAAAGAATACTGACGGTGTTCCTTACATACTGGGTGTGCTGTTTTGGTATTCCTGTGAAGATATAAATACTTATCCAGTATGTGAGGGACTTACACATTGACTCCAGCTCCACAAAACATCCCAGTGGAGTTCTGGGGCAACACGACATGACGAGAGTCTCCAAGCAGCCACGCTGTGTTAGAACCTCCGTTAGAAGGATATCTCACAAGCCATACATGGGTAAAAGACCTTCCGCTTGAGCCCACAATAATAATGATTTTTTTTTCCCCCATGAAAGTGTAGTTGGAAATGTTTCTTACCCAGGGAGCGAATAAGAATATAGGTGACAATGGCAGCCACAAAAATAATACAGCAGATAATGTCTGCACATCTCCTGAACAAAAACAAGAAATATTATTACACATTGCATGATTTAAATTATGTATTAAAGTTATTTAGCTAAGTGAAATAACTTTATAGTCTTAGTCTAGATCTATGGCCTTAGTATAGTTCTTGTATAGCGTTAATAACAGACATTCTGTGATCCATGATGTGTAGAGCTTTAAATGGTTTTTTAAAGTCAGCTGATGTGGAGGAGTAAATCGGAGAAGCACTGAGAGATTGCCGGACTCGCCTCTTGTTAACTGGTCGCCTGAAAATGGGCTCATACGGAGGAGGTTCCCCTGAGAAGATAGAATTGAAGAATATATATATTCTATAAATTCTAAGTATATACCATTACATTAGAATGAATTTAAACCTTTGAAAAACATATATTCAGTCACGCGTGTCTGAACCTTTGACCGGTACGCTATATTTTGTCTAACACATTTTATATACAGTTGTCATGGAACGCTCCCCTTCACACTAGCCATGTGGTACGGCCCGCCGCGTGCAGTGGGAGTTCATAGTCTTGTTTGTAACCACGCCTGTGTAATTAACGCGCAACTGCACATGGTTTAGTCTTGTAACGTCTGTGTGTTTAAACCGCTGTGGGAGTGTGCATCTTAGTCGGTCAATGCCCATGTTCGTGTTCACATAGTTCGTTATCTGTATTCGTGTTTTATGTTCACTGTTTATGTTGCATATGAGCGCCGGTGTCTTTATCGTGTGTTAATACACGTCTGTCCGTCCTGCTCCTTGTCCAGCGACACTAGGGCCGTTACAACACTTTTCTTTTTTTTTTTATGACACCTTCTGCACACATACGCTTTCGATCTGATACACAGTTACAGATCGTACACTATATAAATGTTTTTAATATAAGGTAGACCTACCAAGTACGTAAGAACATTTATTATTTTAACATGAAATGTACAAGCTAGTTTTGTACATTTTTTTTCTTTTTTAACCATTGTATTTGACGTATGGGTTCTCATAAAATCTTTGGCATATGGCTATATCTGGAAAAAACAACAACAACAAAACTCACCGCAATAATCTGGCATGCTGACTACAGTACACTCCCTTGCACTTTCGATAAGCGCCATCACACAGAGTCCGCAATGTGTAATGTTTCAGTAAAAAATAATCTTGCATTCGATAATCTATTCTTATGACGCATCATTCCAGGTTATTGACACATTGTGATGTTGGAAGTCACAGCACGTTCTCGTTCTTAGCTCATCAACAAAGGCAGCTTGGTCACGAGCACCTGCTTTCCATGCTATGGGATGCTCGCGCTCAATTTTCCATGTCCTGTATCGAATATTTAGGCCTATACGATTAAACTGTCCGTGGTTACTGTGCTTTTAACGTACAAAAAAAGCTACACAAATAATAAAATAATCTTTACATAATAATGTAACCTTAGGCTTATCGCCAAGATGTAACCTGTGAGGCTAAGTGACAACGTCTCCCGTCCCCTACCTAAACTACGTCTACACTGACTATGAGAATAGTAGTATAGTATAGTAGTTCAAGAGTATAGTAGTGATATGTGATAACAATTTGATTTGTTTATTTTAAAGACTTTCTAAAGTTGCATGTATATAACCAAACAGGCAATTTACATGAGTTTGCCATCCCAATACTTTAAATTTTTACAGTAAATATATTCAACATTATATTATGGGTACAAGGAAAAGTGATATGTAGTGAACCAAATAGATATTTAACAGGCTTTTGCCATCCTATTACTCCAAATTCCTACAGTAAAAATGACTGAAAGTCATTCATGAGTACAAGAGAAACTGTATTTCAAGAATTTAATGAAGTGATTTGATAACAATTTGATTTGTGCATTTCACTCAGCTTCATGTAGTGATATATAGTGAACTGAATAGACATTTCACAGGATATTGCCATCCTATTACTCTAAATTCCTACTGTAAAAATGACTGAAAGTCATACCACAGGTACATAAGATAGTGTATATCAAGAATTTAGTGGAGTGATCTGATAACAATTTGATTTGATTTATTTATAGAGCTTCAATTATTACATATATGGAACTGAATAGACATTCGACAGAATTTTGCTACTCCATTATTCCAAATTCCTGCAGTAAAAATGACTGAAAGTCATATCATGGGTACAGGAGGAAGTTTATTTCAAGTACGTAGTGGAGTGATTTTATAACAATTTGAATTGTGTATTTTATAGATCTTCGAGTAGTGATATATGTTGAACTGAACAGATGTTTAAGAGGATTTTGCCATCCTATTACTCAAGCTTCCTACAGTAAAACACTTGAAAGTCATACCATGGGTACATGAGAAAGTGGATTTCATGAATATTGTGGAGGGATCTGATAACAATTTGACTAGTTTGTTTTCTAGAGTTTCAAAAACTGATTATATAGTGGAACGAATACATGTTTATGAGGATTTTGCCATCCTTTTACTCCAAATTAAAGTAAAAACATTGGAACGTAATAGTATGGATACACAAGAAAGTGTATTTCAAGAATATATTGGAAGGATTTGATAACAATATGAATTGTGTATTTTATAGTGCTTCAACTATTGCATATATGGAACAGAATAGGCATGAACAGGATTTTGCCATCCTATTATTCCAAATTCCTACAGTAAAAATGAGTTATACCATCAGTACATGAGAAAGTGTTTTTCATGAATATAGTGGAGTGTTCTGATAACAATTTGGTTTGTTTATTTCATAGAGCTTCAAATATTGCATTGATGGAACCATATAGACATTTAGGAGGAATTTGCCATACTTGCCATACGTCCTTCGCCATATGCATTCTTGCATTTTTCTCTTTGCTGTTTTCTGTTATAGTCATAAATTCTACATATATTTATTGAGAAAATCCTTTAAAGAGGCGCATGTCCATCATCACGTTTTATTTGTTTGGCTTTTTTTTTGGGTTTTACTATTGGAAACAAAATTACTTTTTTTGCATTTGATATTGATATCATTATGGCAGGCTTTAGTGGAGGTACTGGTGTCTATATTAGATGATTAAATACACAGCACCAGCAGTTCTGAATCTTTGTGTTAAATAATCTATGCTGATTGTCACGATCAGTCCCTTCCATGTTCCGTGTTTTCCATGTCTTGTGTTTTGTTCCGTTCCACGGTTTCATTTTGTCCTCACACTGATTGCGTACACCTGTCCCTCGTTTCTAGTTCATGTATTTAAACCCTGCTGTGTGCCTTGGTCGTGGCTGCCTGTACACGGGCATCTCGTCGTTCCCGGAAGAAGCAGGCTCACGTTTATTTTGATAACGACGAGATCCCAGGTAAGCGTCTACCCGTCTTGACCAACGCTTGCAGGGGGGAGCGGCCTGCAGCGCAAGACGTGAAACCACGGAAAGAGGGAGTCCAGGAGGGTGGCCAATCTTGACATTATTACACTCAGGAATTAAAAAAAATATATTGTAGCATCCCATGAAATGTGATCTTTCACACATAATGAGAGAGGTTGGCAAAGAACTAAAACTCAATTAAATATATCAACTTCCCCTTAAGCCTCTCATATACTCCACATTTAGGAGCAAGCCTACTCCTACACAATAAGCAGTGCGGTATATGAAAAGAGTAGGCGTATCAAATAAACAGAGCAACATGGTTAAGGTCCAGCCAGATATGTAAATGTTTGCCAGAACATCCAGTGTGTGTCTGCCGTTCGGTCAAAACTGGATCAGTCCAGAGGCCGCCCCGTCAGATCTCTTTTGAACAAAACAGTGGTCGAAATGCTGTTGAGAACAGTTTTACAGTTACAACAACAGAAAAAAGACTCAAATATATGCTGGATGGTTTATTCATTAAGGGAGAAAGCTGTCTCTCTTGTGGAGGATTTGCCACAGAGACCTGGGCATGTGGTATGGTCTCTGCACGGTGCCGTCATTACGCTCCAGACCCTCCACTAGAGGAGACAGAAACATCACAGTGGAAATAAAAACAATATAGTCCTGATGATTGGCATATGTGTAGTAGCTTGAGAGTGAAATGTGTGTGTGAGTGTGTGTGAAGGATTACTCCATATATCCCTTTATGTGCTCGACTGTTTCATTAACGGAAGCGAATCCAGGGAGAGAGAAGTCTGGAGGAACGTCCTGCCAGTCAAAGCTAGGCAGACATCTCCCTAGTTCTGGGTGGAGGGAGAGACAGAAAATAATATGACTAACAATTAAACCTGCTGACTTATCACTGCAGGTATAAGTACTTTCCTGGTGGTTTGGTTATGTTTTGGTACATAGCATAGTCAAACTGTTACAAAACAGAATGGACAAATTAACAGGTAGTTGTGTAATCCTGCTGTCTTTACCTGGTTTACTTGGCGTGTAGAAATATGGACAAAGCTCTTGATTGAGGATGTCTTGGACACTCTGTAGTGGAAATGCATGTGAAAATCTCATTAACATGCAGAATGCTATGTATGCACAAATGCTATGTATGCGTGAGTGGCTAAGCCAATGCATGAATTACATGTACAAAGAGTTGCATATTGCAAAGACTTTTGATACGACAAATTCTGTTCTGTCAAGAGTGAGGTGAGGGTTTATTTCTCAGAGATGAAGCTGGTTACATTGCTTATTTGCAGTGTGAGGTTTTACCAATGTGGTTTGGGCGAGGTCAAGTCTAGGGTCACAATACTGCTGCTGAAAGAAGTCTTTAGGCAGGGCATTTGGGGCATACGCCTCTGGGGGCAACTTCCAGAACTCTGAAGGGCATTTTTTAACACAGACCTGCAAACCAACGCACAAACACACAGAGTGAAGGAGATCTTATTTGAGTAGCTAAACACAGTGTTGCTTTTTATATTTCTATCTACACTATTTACACATTGTTCATTGCATGATAGAGCAAAAGGCTCCCAAACCAAGCAGCAAAAGGAGACCCAAGCCCCCAGACTTACAAACTGGCATTCACATACTACATGCTAAACTGTTTTGTAATAAATGAGTCTCATGTGCATATTTCTAAAAGGCTACTGACATACGTGTTTGGTTTCTGTACAATGTCAACAGGACATTTGTGTGGAAATCTCACTTGAGTGGTTGGACACTGGAGACCCTCTAGAATGGCGTCCATTTCTGTCGTTGCTCTGGCACACTTCAGAAGGTCAAAGTAGAGGACGTTTGGTTTGTCACTGAAACACGAGAGGATGCAGGAAACAAATGCAGCTTGACACATGAATATTAGCCAATTAAATAAACAATTTTTATTCAATTTTTTGAGTATGTGTATCAGGATTCAGTGCTGGAGAGTCACACCACTACCCAGCTAAGTGTTCTTTCTTCGAGGGTGAATTGGACTGGGGTAACCAATAAACTCTGCAGTGTTGTGACACTCCTAGACCTGAGTTTGGACCCCTTGGTTTAGAGACAATCATTAAACACAAGTGATTTGATTGGTTCCACTTGTTGCTGTGCAGTGCCAATCATGAAAATCTTAAAGCTAAAGTCTAACCCATCTTGTCTTGTTGATGTTTCATGTTTCCACATGATTTGCACCTGCACAGCTCCATTGTAACCCTAGTCCGACTCACTAAAGTCCATTCGAAAGAATACTGACGGTGTTCCTTACATACTGGGTGTGCTGTTTTGGTATTCCTGTGAAGATATAAATACTTATCCAGTATGTGAGGGACTTACACATTGACTCCAGCTCCACAAAACATCCCAGTGGAGTTCTGGGGCAACACGACATGACGAGAGTCTCCAAGCAGCCACGCTGTGTTAGAACCTCCGTTAGAAGGATATCTCACAAGCCATACATGGGTAAAAGACCTTCCGCTTGAGCCCACAATAATAATGATTTTTTTTTTCCCCCATGAAAGTGTAGTTGGAAATGTTTCTTACCCAGGGAGCGAATAAGAATATAGGTGACAATGGCAGCCACAAAAATAATACAGCAGATAATGTCTGCACATCTCCTGAACAAAAACAAGAAATATTATTACACATTGCATGATTTAAATTATGTATTAAAGTTATTTAGCTAAGTGAAATAACTTTATAGTCTTAGTCTAGATCTATGGCCTTAGTATAGTTCTTGTATAGCGTTAATAACAGACATTCTGTGATCCATGATGTGTAGAGCTTTAAATGGTTTTTTAAAGTCAGCTGATGTGGAGGAGTAAATCGGAGAAGCACTGAGAGATTGCCGGACTCGCCTCTTGTTAACTGGTCGCCTGAAAATGGGCTCATACGGAGGAGGTTCCCCTGAGAAGATAGAATTGAAGAATATATATATTCTATAAATTCTAAGTATATACCATTACATTAGAATGAATTTAAACCTTTGAAAAACATATATTCAGTCACGCGTGTCTGAACCTTTGACCGGTACGCTATATTTTGTCTAACACATTTTATATACAGTTGTCATGGAACGCTCCCCTTCACACTAGCCATGTGGTACGGCCCGCCGCGTGCAGTGGGAGTTCATAGTCTTGTTTGTAACCACGCCTGTGTAATTAACGCGCAACTGCACATGGTTTAGTCTTGTAACGTCTGTGTGTTTAAACCGCTGTGGGAGTGTGCATCTTAGTCGGTCAATGCCCATGTTCGTGTTCACATAGTTCGTTATCTGTATTCGTGTTTTATGTTCACTGTTTATGTTGCATATGAGCGCCGGTGTCTTTATCGTGTGTTAATACACGTCTGTCCGTCCTGCTCCTTGTCCAGCGACACTAGGGCCGTTACAACACTTTTCTTTTTTTTTTTTTATGACACCTTCTGCACACATACGCTTTCGATCTGATACACAGTTACAGATCGTACACTATATAAATGTTTTTAATATAAGGTAGACCTACCAAGTACGTAAGAACATTTATTATTTTAACATGAAATGTACAAGCTAGTTTTGTACATTTTTTTTCTTTTTTAACCATTGTATTTGACGTATGGGTTCTCATAAAATCTTTGGCATATGGCTATATCTGGAAAAAACAACAACAACAAAACTCACCGCAATAATCTGGCATGCTGACTACAGTACACTCCCTTGCACTTTCGATAAGCGCCATCACACAGAGTCCGCAATGTGTAATGTTTCAGTAAAAAATAATCTTGCATTCGATAATCTATTCTTATGACGCATCATTCCAGGTTATTGACACATTGTGATGTTGGAAGTCACAGCACGTTCTCGTTCTTAGCTCATCAACAAAGGCAGCTTGGTCACGAGCACCTGCTTTCCATGCTATGGGATGCTCGCGCTCAATTTTCCATGTCCTGTATCGAATATTTAGGCCTATACGATTAAACTGTCCGTGGTTACTGTGCTTTTAACGTACAAAAAAAGCTACACAAATAATAAAATAATCTTTACATAATAATGTAACCTTAGGCTTATCGCCAAGATGTAACCTGTGAGGCTAAGTGACAACGTCTCCCGTCCCCTACCTAAACTACGTCTACACTGACTATGAGAATAGTAGTATAGTATAGTAGTTCAAGAGTATAGTAGTGATATGTGATAACAATTTGATTTGTTTATTTTAAAGACTTTCTAAAGTTGCATGTATATAACCAAACAGGCAATTTACATGAGTTTGCCATCCCAATACTTTAAATTTTTACAGTAAATATATTCAACATTATATTATGGGTACAAGGAAAAGTGATATGTAGTGAACCAAATAGATATTTAACAGGCTTTTGCCATCCTATTACTCCAAATTCCTACAGTAAAAATGACTGAAAGTCATTCATGAGTACAAGAGAAACTGTATTTCAAGAATTTAATGAAGTGATTTGATAACAATTTGATTTGTGCATTTCACTCAGCTTCATGTAGTGATATATAGTGAACTGAATAGACATTTCACAGGATATTGCCATCCTATTACTCTAAATTCCTACTGTAAAAATGACTGAAAGTCATACCACAGGTACATAAGATAGTGTATATCAAGAATTTAGTGGAGTGATCTGATAACAATTTGATTTGATTTATTTATAGAGCTTCAATTATTACATATATGGAACTGAATAGACATTCGACAGAATTTTGCTACTCCATTATTCCAAATTCCTGCAGTAAAAATGACTGAAAGTCATATCATGGGTACAGGAGGAAGTTTATTTCAAGTACGTAGTGGAGTGATTTTATAACAATTTGAATTGTGTATTTTATAGATCTTCGAGTAGTGATATATGTTGAACTGAACAGATGTTTAAGAGGATTTTGCCATCCTATTACTCAAGCTTCCTACAGTAAAACACTTGAAAGTCATACCATGGGTACATGAGAAAGTGGATTTCATGAATATTGTGGAGGGATCTGATAACAATTTGACTAGTTTGTTTTCTAGAGTTTCAAAAACTGATTATATAGTGGAACGAATACATGTTTATGAGGATTTTGCCATCCTTTTACTCCAAATTAAAGTAAAAACATTGGAACGTAATAGTATGGATACACAAGAAAGTGTATTTCAAGAATATATTGGAAGGATTTGATAACAATATGAATTGTGTATTTTATAGTGCTTCAACTATTGCATATATGGAACAGAATAGGCATGAACAGGATTTTGCCATCCTATTATTCCAAATTCCTACAGTAAAAATGAGTTATACCATGAGTACATGAGAAAGTGTTTTTCATGAATATAGTGGAGTGTTCTGATAACAATTTGGTTTGTTTATTTCATAGAGCTTCAAATATTGCATTGATGGAACCATATAGACATTTAGGAGGAATTTGCCATACTTGCCATACGTCCTTCGCCATATGCATTCTTGCATTTTTCTCTTTGCTGTTTTCTGTTATAGTCATAAATTCTACATATATTTATTGAGAAAATCCTTTAAAGAGGCGCATGTCCATCATCACGTTTTATTTGTTTGGCTTTTTTTTTTTGGTTTTACTATTGGAAACAAAATTACTTTTTTTGCATTTGATGTTGATATCATTATGGCAGGCTTTAGTGGAGGTACTGGTGTCTATATTAGATGATTAAATACACAGCACCAGCAGTTCTGAATCTTTGTGTTAAATAATCTATGCTGATTGTCACGATCAGTCCCTTCCATGTTCCGTGTTTTCCATGTCTTGTGTTTTGTTCCGTTCCACGGTTTCATTTTGTCCTCACACTGATTGCGTACACCTGTCCCTCGTTTCTAGTTCATGTATTTAAACCCTGCTGTGTGCCTTGGTCGTGGCTGCCTGTACACGGGCATCTCGTCGTTCCCGGAAGAAGTAGGCTCACGTTTATTTTGATAACGACGAGATCCCAGGTAAGCGTCTACCCGTCTTGACCAACGCTTGCAGGGGGGAGCGGCCTGCAGCGCAAGACGTGAAACCACGGAAAGAGGGAGTCCAGGAGGGTGGCCAATCTTGACATTATTACACTCAGGAATTAAAAAAAAATATATTGTAGCATCCCATGAAATGTGATCTTTCACACATAATGAGAGAGGTTGGCAAAGAACTAAAACTCAATTAAATATATCAACTTCCCCTTAAGCCTCTCATATACTCCACATTTAGGAGCAAGCCTACTCCTACACAATAAGCAGTGCGGTATATGAAAAGAGTAGGCGTATCAAATAAACAGAGCAACATGGTTAAGGTCCAGCCAGATATGTAAATGTTTGCCAGAACATCCAGTGTGTGTCTGCCGTTCGGTCAAAACTGGATCAGTCCAGAGGCCGCCCCGTCAGATCTCTTTTGAACAAAACAGTGGTCGAAATGCTGTTGAGAACAGTTTTACAGTTACAACAACAGAAAAAAGACTCAAATATATGCTGGATGGTTTATTCATTAAGGGAGAAAGCTGTCTCTCTTGTGGAGGATTTGCCACAGAGACCTGGGCATGTGGTATGGTCTCTGCACGGTGCCGTCATTACGCTCCAGACCCTCCACTAGAGGAGACAGAAACATCACAGTGGAAATAAAAACAATATAGTCCTGATGATTGGCATATGTGTAGTAGCTTGAGAGTGAAATGTGTGTGTGAGTGTGTGTGAAGGATTACTCCATATATCCCTTTATGTGCTCGACTGTTTCATAAACGGAAGCGAATCCAGGGAGAGAGAAGTCTGGAGGAACGTCCTGCCAGTCAAAGCTAGGCAGACATCTCCCTAGTTCTGGGTGGAGGGAGAGACAGAAAATAATATGACTAACAATTAAACCTGCTGACTTATCACTGCAGGTATAAGTACTTTCCTGGTGGTTTGGTTATGTTTTGGTACATAGCATAGTCAAACTGTTACAAAACAGAATGGACAAATTAACAGGTAGTTGTGTAATCCTGCTGTCTTTACCTGGTTTACTTGGCGTGTAGAAATATGGACAAAGCTCTTGATTGAGGATGTCTTGGACACTCTGTAGTGGAAATGCATGTGAAAATCTCATTAACATGCAGAATGCTATGTATGCACAAATGCTATGTATGCGTGAGTGGCTAAGCCAATGCATGAATTACATGTACAAAGAGTTGCATATTGCAAAGACTTTTGATACGACAAATTCTGTTCTGTCAAGAGTGAGGTGAGGGTTTATTTCTCAGAGATGAAGCTGGTTACATTGCTTATTTGCAGTGTGAGGTTTTACCAATGTGGTTTGGGCGAGGTCAAGTCTAGGGTCACAATACTGCTGCTGAAAGAAGTCTTTAGGCAGGGCATTTGGGGCATACGCCTCTGGGGGCAACTTCCAGAACTCTGAAGGGCATTTTTTAACACAGACCTGCAAACCAACGCACAAACACACAGAGTGAAGGAGATCTTATTTGAGTAGCTAAACACAGTGTTGCTTTTTATATTTCTATCTACACTATTTACACATTGTTCATTGCATGATAGAGCAAAAGGCTCCCAAACCAAGCAGCAAAAGGAGACCCAAGCCCCCAGACTTACAAACTGGCATTCACATACTACATGCTAAACTGTTTTGTAATAAATGAGTCTCATGTGCATATTTCTAAAAGGCTACTGACATACGTGTTTGGTTTCTGTACAATGTCAACAGGACATTTGTGTGGAAATCTCACTTGAGTGGTTGGACACTGGAGACCCTCTAGAATGGCGTCCATTTCTGTCGTTGCTCTGGCACACTTCAGAAGGTCAAAGTAGAGGACGTTTGGTTTGTCACTGAAACACGAGAGGATGCAGGAAACAAATGCAGCTTGACACATGAATATTAGCCAATTAAATAAACAATTTTTATTCAATTTTTTGAGTATGTGTATCAGGATTCAGTGCTGGAGAGTCACACCACTACCCAGCTAAGTGTTCTTTCTTCGAGGGTGAATTGGACTGGGGTAACCAATAAACTCTGCAGTGTTGTGACACTCCTAGACCTGAGTTTGGACCCCTTGGTTTAGAGACAATCATTAAACACAAGTGATTTGATTGGTTCCACTTGTTGCTGTGCAGTGCCAATCATGAAAATCTTAAAGCTAAAGTCTAACCCATCTTGTCTTGTTGATGTTTCATGTTTCCACATGATTTGCACCTGCACAGCTCCATTGTAACCCTAGTCCGACTCACTAAAGTCCATTCGAAAGAATACTGACGGTGTTCCTTACATACTGGGTGTGCTGTTTTGGTATTCCTGTGAAGATATAAATACTTATCCAGTATGTGAGGGACTTACACATTGACTCCAGCTCCACAAAACATCCCAGTGGAGTTCTGGGGCAACACGACATGACGAGAGTCTCCAAGCAGCCACGCTGTGTTAGAACCTCCGTTAGAAGGATATCTCACAAGCCATACATGGGTAAAAGACCTTCCGCTTGAGCCCACAATAATAATGATTTTTTTTTTCCCCCATGAAAGTGTAGTTGGAAATGTTTCTTACCCAGGGAGCGAATAAGAATATAGGTGACAATGGCAGCCACAAAAATAATACAGCAGATAATGTCTGCACATCTCCTGAACAAAAACAAGAAATATTATTACACATTGCATGATTTAAATTATGTATTAAAGTTATTTAGCTAAGTGAAATAACTTTATAGTCTTAGTCTAGATCTATGGCCTTAGTATAGTTCTTGTATAGCGTTAATAACAGACATTCTGTGATCCATGATGTGTAGAGCTTTAAATGGTTTTTTAAAGTCAGCTGATGTGGAGGAGTAAATCGGAGAAGCACTGAGAGATTGCCGGACTCGCCTCTTGTTAACTGGTCGCCTGAAAATGGGCTCATACGGAGGAGGTTCCCCTGAGAAGATAGAATTGAAGAATATATATATTCTATAAATTCTAAGTATATACCATTACATTAGAATGAATTTAAACCTTTGAAAAACATATATTCAGTCACGCGTGTCTGAACCTTTGACCGGTACGCTATATTTTGTCTAACACATTTTATATACAGTTGTCATGGAACGCTCCCCTTCACACTAGCCATGTGGTACGGCCCGCCGCGTGCAGTGGGAGTTCATAGTCTTGTTTGTAACCACGCCTGTGTAATTAACGCGCAACTGCACATGGTTTAGTCTTGTAACGTCTGTGTGTTTAAACCGCTGTGGGAGTGTGCATCTTAGTCGGTCAATGCCCATGTTCGTGTTCACATAGTTCGTTATCTGTATTCGTGTTTTATGTTCACTGTTTATGTTGCATATGAGCGCCGGTGTCTTTATCGTGTGTTAATACACGTCTGTCCGTCCTGCTCCTTGTCCAGCGACACTAGGGCCGTTACAACACTTTTCTTTTTTTTTTTTTATGACACCTTCTGCACACATACGCTTTCGATCTGATACACAGTTACAGATCGTACACTATATAAATGTTTTTAATATAAGGTAGACCTACCAAGTACGTAAGAACATTTATTATTTTAACATGAAATGTACAAGCTAGTTTTGTACATTTTTTTTCTTTTTTAACCATTGTATTTGACGTATGGGTTCTCATAAAATCTTTGGCATATGGCTATATCTGGAAAAAACAACAACAACAAAACTCACCGCAATAATCTGGCATGCTGACTACAGTACACTCCCTTGCACTTTCGATAAGCGCCATCACACAGAGTCCGCAATGTGTAATGTTTCAGTAAAAAATAATCTTGCATTCGATAATCTATTCTTATGACGCATCATTCCAGGTTATTGACACATTGTGATGTTGGAAGTCACAGCACGTTCTCGTTCTTAGCTCATCAACAAAGGCAGCTTGGTCACGAGCACCTGCTTTCCATGCTATGGGATGCTCGCGCTCAATTTTCCATGTCCTGTATCGAATATTTAGGCCTATACGATTAAACTGTCCGTGGTTACTGTGCTTTTAACGTACAAAAAAAGCTACACAAATAATAAAATAATCTTTACATAATAATGTAACCTTAGGCTTATCGCCAAGATGTAACCTGTGAGGCTAAGTGACAACGTCTCCCGTCCCCTACCTAAACTACGTCTACACTGACTATGAGAATAGTAGTATAGTATAGTAGTTCAAGAGTATAGTAGTGATATGTGATAACAATTTGATTTGTTTATTTTAAAGACTTTCTAAAGTTGCATGTATATAACCAAACAGGCAATTTACATGAGTTTGCCATCCCAATACTTTAAATTTTTACAGTAAATATATTCAACATTATATTATGGGTACAAGGAAAAGTGATATGTAGTGAACCAAATAGATATTTAACAGGCTTTTGCCATCCTATTACTCCAAATTCCTACAGTAAAAATGACTGAAAGTCATTCATGAGTACAAGAGAAACTGTATTTCAAGAATTTAATGAAGTGATTTGATAACAATTTGATTTGTGCATTTCACTCAGCTTCATGTAGTGATATATAGTGAACTGAATAGACATTTCACAGGATATTGCCATCCTATTACTCTAAATTCCTACTGTAAAAATGACTGAAAGTCATACCACAGGTACATAAGATAGTGTATATCAAGAATTTAGTGGAGTGATCTGATAACAATTTGATTTGATTTATTTATAGAGCTTCAATTATTACATATATGGAACTGAATAGACATTCGACAGAATTTTGCTACTCCATTATTCCAAATTCCTGCAGTAAAAATGACTGAAAGTCATATCATGGGTACAGGAGGAAGTTTATTTCAAGTACGTAGTGGAGTGATTTTATAACAATTTGAATTGTGTATTTTATAGATCTTCGAGTAGTGATATATGTTGAACTGAACAGATGTTTAAGAGGATTTTGCCATCCTATTACTCAAGCTTCCTACAGTAAAACACTTGAAAGTCATACCATGGGTACATGAGAAAGTGGATTTCATGAATATTGTGGAGGGATCTGATAACAATTTGACTAGTTTGTTTTCTAGAGTTTCAAAAACTGATTATATAGTGGAACGAATACATGTTTATGAGGATTTTGCCATCCTTTTACTCCAAATTAAAGTAAAAACATTGGAACGTAATAGTATGGATACACAAGAAAGTGTATTTCAAGAATATATTGGAAGGATTTGATAACAATATGAATTGTGTATTTTATAGTGCTTCAACTATTGCATATATGGAACAGAATAGGCATGAACAGGATTTTGCCATCCTATTATTCCAAATTCCTACAGTAAAAATGAGTTATACCATGAGTACATGAGAAAGTGTTTTTCATGAATATAGTGGAGTGTTCTGATAACAATTTGGTTTGTTTATTTCATAGAGCTTCAAATATTGCATTGATGGAACCATATAGACATTTAGGAGGAATTTGCCATACTTGCCATACGTCCTTCGCCATATGCATTCTTGCATTTTTCTCTTTGCTGTTTTCTGTTATAGTCATAAATTCTACATATATTTATTGAGAAAATCCTTTAAAGAGGCGCATGTCCATCATCACGTTTTATTTGTTTGGCTTTTTTTTTTTGGTTTTACTATTGGAAACAAAATTACTTTTTTTGCATTTGATGTTGATATCATTATGGCAGGCTTTAGTGGAGGTACTGGTGTCTATATTAGATGATTAAATACACAGCACCAGCAGTTCTGAATCTTTGTGTTAAATAATCTATGCTGATTGTCACGATCAGTCCCTTCCATGTTCCGTGTTTTCCATGTCTTGTGTTTTGTTCCGTTCCACGGTTTCATTTTGTCCTCACACTGATTGCGTACACCTGTCCCTCGTTTCTAGTTCATGTATTTAAACCCTGCTGTGTGCCTTGGTCGTGGCTGCCTGTACACGGGCATCTCGTCGTTCCCGGAAGAAGTAGGCTCACGTTTATTTTGATAACGACGAGATCCCAGGTAAGCGTCTACCCGTCTTGACCAACGCTTGCAGGGGGGAGCGGCCTGCAGCGCAAGACGTGAAACCACGGAAAGAGGGAGTCCAGGAGGGTGGCCAATCTTGACATTATTACACTCAGGAATTAAAAAAAAATATATTGTAGCATCCCATGAAATGTGATCTTTCACACATAATGAGAGAGGTTGGCAAAGAACTAAAACTCAATTAAATATATCAACTTCCCCTTAAGCCTCTCATATACTCCACATTTAGGAGCAAGCCTACTCCTACACAATAAGCAGTGCGGTATATGAAAAGAGTAGGCGTATCAAATAAACAGAGCAACATGGTTAAGGTCCAGCCAGATATGTAAATGTTTGCCAGAACATCCAGTGTGTGTCTGCCGTTCGGTCAAAACTGGATCAGTCCAGAGGCCGCCCCGTCAGATCTCTTTTGAACAAAACAGTGGTCGAAATGCTGTTGAGAACAGTTTTACAGTTACAACAACAGAAAAAAGACTCAAATATATGCTGGATGGTTTATTCATTAAGGGAGAAAGCTGTCTCTCTTGTGGAGGATTTGCCACAGAGACCTGGGCATGTGGTATGGTCTCTGCACGGTGCCGTCATTACGCTCCAGACCCTCCACTAGAGGAGACAGAAACATCACAGTGGAAATAAAAACAATATAGTCCTGATGATTGGCATATGTGTAGTAGCTTGAGAGTGAAATGTGTGTGTGAGTGTGTGTGAAGGATTACTCCATATATCCCTTTATGTGCTCGACTGTTTCATAAACGGAAGCGAATCCAGGGAGAGAGAAGTCTGGAGGAACGTCCTGCCAGTCAAAGCTAGGCAGACATCTCCCTAGTTCTGGGTGGAGGGAGAGACAGAAAATAATATGACTAACAATTAAACCTGCTGACTTATCACTGCAGGTATAAGTACTTTCCTGGTGGTTTGGTTATGTTTTGGTACATAGCATAGTCAAACTGTTACAAAACAGAATGGACAAATTAACAGGTAGTTGTGTAATCCTGCTGTCTTTACCTGGTTTACTTGGCGTGTAGAAATATGGACAAAGCTCTTGATTGAGGATGTCTTGGACACTCTGTAGTGGAAATGCATGTGAAAATCTCATTAACATGCAGAATGCTATGTATGCACAAATGCTATGTATGCGTGAGTGGCTAAGCCAATGCATGAATTACATGTACAAAGAGTTGCATATTGCAAAGACTTTTGATACGACAAATTCTGTTCTGTCAAGAGTGAGGTGAGGGTTTATTTCTCAGAGATGAAGCTGGTTACATTGCTTATTTGCAGTGTGAGGTTTTACCAATGTGGTTTGGGCGAGGTCAAGTCTAGGGTCACAATACTGCTGCTGAAAGAAGTCTTTAGGCAGGGCATTTGGGGCATACGCCTCTGGGGGCAACTTCCAGAACTCTGAAGGGCATTTTTTAACACAGACCTGCAAACCAACGCACAAACACACAGAGTGAAGGAGATCTTATTTGAGTAGCTAAACACAGTGTTGCTTTTTATATTTCTATCTACACTATTTACACATTGTTCATTGCATGATAGAGCAAAAGGCTCCCAAACCAAGCAGCAAAAGGAGACCCAAGCCCCCAGACTTACAAACTGGCATTCACATACTACATGCTAAACTGTTTTGTAATAAATGAGTCTCATGTGCATATTTCTAAAAGGCTACTGACATACGTGTTTGGTTTCTGTACAATGTCAACAGGACATTTGTGTGGAAATCTCACTTGAGTGGTTGGACACTGGAGACCCTCTAGAATGGCGTCCATTTCTGTCGTTGCTCTGGCACACTTCAGAAGGTCAAAGTAGAGGACGTTTGGTTTGTCACTGAAACACGAGAGGATGCAGGAAACAAATGCAGCTTGACACATGAATATTAGCCAATTAAATAAACAATTTTTATTCAATTTTTTGAGTATGTGTATCAGGATTCAGTGCTGGAGAGTCACACCACTACCCAGCTAAGTGTTCTTTCTTCGAGGGTGAATTGGACTGGGGTAACCAATAAACTCTGCAGTGTTGTGACACTCCTAGACCTGAGTTTGGACCCCTTGGTTTAGAGACAATCATTAAACACAAGTGATTTGATTGGTTCCACTTGTTGCTGTGCAGTGCCAATCATGAAAATCTTAAAGCTAAAGTCTAACCCATCTTGTCTTGTTGATGTTTCATGTTTCCACATGATTTGCACCTGCACAGCTCCATTGTAACCCTAGTCCGACTCACTAAAGTCCATTCGAAAGAATACTGACGGTGTTCCTTACATACTGGGTGTGCTGTTTTGGTATTCCTGTGAAGATATAAATACTTATCCAATATGTGAGGGACTTACACATTGACTCCAGCTCCACAAAACATCCCAGTGGAGTTCTGGGGCAACACGACATGACGAGAGTCTCCAAGCAGCCACGCTGTGTTAGAACCTCCGTTAGAAGGATATCTCACAAGCCATACATGGGTAAAAGACCTTCCGCTTGAGCCCACAATAATAATGATTTTTTTTCCCCCCATGAAAGTGTAGTTGGAAATGTTTCTTACCCAGGGAGCGAATAAGAATATAGGTGACAATGGCAGCCACAAAAATAATACAGCAGATAATGTCTGCACATCTCCTGAACAAAAACAAGAAATATTATTACACATTGCATGATTTAAATTATGTATTAAAGTTATTTAGCTAAGTGAAATAACTTTATAGTCTTAGTCTAGATCTATGGCCTTAGTATAGTTCTTGTATAGCGTTAATAACAGACATTCTGTGATCCATGATGTGTAGAGCTTTAAATGGTTTTTTAAAGTCAGCTGATGTGGAGGAATAAATCGGAGAAGCACTGAGAGATTGCCGGACTCGCCTCTTGTTAACTGGTCGCCTGAAAATGGGCTCATACGGAGGAGGTTCCCCTGAGAAGATAGAATTGAAGAATATATATATTCTATAAATTCTAAGTATATACCATTACATTAGAATGAATTTAAACCTTTGAAAAACATATATTCAGTCACGCGTGTCTGAACCTTTGACCGGTACGCTATATTTTGTCTAACACATTTTATATACAGTTGTCATGGAACGCTCCCCTTCACACTAGCCATGTGGTACGGCCCGCCGCGTGCAGTGGGAGTTCATAGTCTTGTTTGTAACCACGCCTGTGTAATTAACGCGCAACTGCACATGGTTTAGTCTTGTAACGTCTGTGTGTTTAAACCGCTGTGGGAGTGTGCATCTTAGTCGGTCAATGCCCATGTTCGTGTTCACATAGTTCGTTATCTGTATTCGTGTTTTATGTTCACTGTTTATGTTGCATATGAGCGCCGGTGTCTATCGTGTGTTAATACACGTCTGTCCGTCCTGCTCCTTGTCCAGCGACACTAGGGCCGTTACAACACTTTTCTTTTTTTTTTATGACACCTTCTGCACACATACGCTTTCGATCTGATACACAGTTACAGATCGTACACTATATAAATGTTTTTAATATAAGGTAGACCTACCAAGTACGTAAGAACATTTATTATTTTAACATGAAATGTACAAGCTAGTTTTGTACATTTTTTTTTCTTTTTTAACCATTGTATTTGACGTATGGGTTCTCATAAAATCTTTGGCATATGGCTATATCTAGGAAAAAACAACAACAACAAAACTCACCGCAATAATCTGGCATGCTGACTACAGTACACTCCCTTGCACTTTCGATAAGCGCCATCACACAGAGTCCGCAATGTGTAATGTTTCAGTAAAAAATAATCTTGCATTCGATAATCTATTCTTATGACGCATCATTCCAGGTTATTGACACATTGTGATGTTGGAAGTCACAGCACGTTCTCGTTCTTAGCTCATCAACAAAGGCAGCTTGGTCACGAGCACCTGCTTTCCATGCTATGGGATGCTCGCGCTCAATTTTCCATGTCCTGTATCGAATATTTAGGCCTATACGATTAAACTGTCCGTGGTTACTGTGCTTTTAACGTACAAAAAAAGCTACACAAATAATAAAATAATCTTTACATAATAATGTAACCTTAGGCTTATCGCCAAGATGTAACCTGTGAGGCTAAGTGACAACGTCTCCCGTCCCCTACCTAAACTACGTCTACACTGACTATGAGAATAGTAGTATAGTATAGTAGTTCAAGAGTATAGTAGTGATATGTGATAACAATTTGATTTGTTTATTTTAAAGACTTTCTAAAGTTGCATGTATATAACCAAACAGGCAATTTACATGAGTTTGCCATCCCAATACTTTAAATTTTTACAGTAAATATATTCAACATTATATTATGGGTACAAGGAAAAGTGATATGTAGTGAACCAAATAGATATTTAACAGGCTTTTGCCATCCTATTACTCCAAATTCCTACAGTAAAAATGACTGAAAGTCATTCATGAGTACAAGAGAAACTGTATTTCAAGAATTTAATGAAGTGATTTGATAACAATTTGATTTGTGCATTTCACTCAGCTTCATGTAGTGATATATAGTGAACTGAATAGACATTTCACAGGATATTGCCATACTATTACTCTAAATTCCTACTGTAAAAATGACTGAAAGTCATACCACAGGTACATAAGATAGTGTATATCAAGAATTTAGTGGAGTGATCTGATAACAATTTGATTTGATTTATTTATAGAGCTTCAATTATTACATATATGGAACTGAATAGACATTCGACAGAATTTTGCTACTCCATTATTCCAAATTCCTGCAGTAAAAATGACTGAAAGTCATATCATGGGTACAGGAGGAAGTTTATTTCAAGTACGTAGTGGAGTGATTTTATAACAATTTGAATTGTGTATTTTATAGATCTTCGAGTAGTGATATATGTTGAACTGAACAGATGTTTAAGAGGATTTTGCCATCCTATTACTCAAGCTTCCTACAGTAAAACACTTGAAAGTCATACCATGGGTACATGAGAAAGTGGATTTCATGAATATTGTGGAGGGATCTGATAACAATTTGACTAGTTTGTTTTCTAGAGTTTCAAAAACTGATTATATAGTGGAACGAATACATGTTTATGAGGATTTTGCCATCCTTTTACTCCAAATTAAAGTAAAAACATTGGAACGTAATAGTATGGATACACAAGAAAGTGTATTTCAAGAATATATTGGAAGGATTTGATAACAATATGAATTGTGTATTTTATAGTGCTTCAACTATTGCATATATGGAACAGAATAGGCATGAACAGGATTTTGCCATCCTATTATTCCAAATTCCTACAGTAAAAATGAGTTATACCATGAGTACATGAGAAAGTGTTTTTCATGAATATAGTGGAGTGTTCTGATAACAATTTGGTTTGTTTATTTCATAGAGCTTCAAATATTGCATTGATGGAACCATATAGACATTTAGGAGGAATTTGCCATACTTGCCATACGTCCTTCGCCATATGCATTCTTGCATTTTTCTCTTTGCTGTTTTCTGTTATAGTCATAAATTCTACATATATTTATTGAGAAAATCCTTTAAAGAGGCGCATGTCCATCATCACGTTTTATTTGTTTGGCTTTTTTTTTGGGTTTTACTATTGGAAACAAAATTACTTTTTTTGCATTTGATGTTGATATCATTATGGCAGGCTTTAGTGGAGGTACTGGTGTCTATATTAGATGATTAAATACACAGCACCAGCAGTTCTGAATCTTTGTGTTAAATAATCTATGCTGATTGTCACGATCAGTCCCTTCCATGTTCCGTGTTTTCCATGTCTTGTGTTTTGTTCCGTTCCACGGTTTCATTTTGTCCTCACACTGATTGCGTACACCTGTCCCTCGTTTCTAGTTCATGTATTTAAACCCTGCTGTGTGCCTTGGTCGTGGCTGCCTGTACACGGGCATCTCGTCGTTCCCGGAAGAAGCAGGCTCACGTTTATTTTGATAACGACGAGATCCCAGGTAAGCGTCTACCCGTCTTGACCAACGCTTGCAGGGGGGAGCGGCCTGCAGCGCAAGACGTGCAACCACGGAAAGAGGGAGTCCAGGAGGGTGGCCAATCTTGACATTATTACACTCAGGAATTAAAAAAAATATATTGTAGCATCCCATGAAATGTGATCTTTCACACATAATGAGAGAGGTTGGCAAAGAACTAAAACTCAATTAAATATATCAACTTCCCCTTAAGCCTCTCATATACTCCACATTTAGGAGCAAGCCTACTCCTACACAATAAGCAGTGCGGTATATGAAAAGAGTAGGCGTATCAAATAAACAGAGCAACATGGTTAAGGTCCAGCCAGATATGTAAATGTTTGCCAGAACATCCAGTGTGTGTCTGCCGTTCGGTCAAAACTGGATCAGTCCAGAGGCCGCCCCGTCAGATCTCTTTTGAACAAAACAGTGGTCGAAATGCTGTTGAGAACAGTTTTGCAGTTACAACAACAGAAAAAAGACTCAAATATATGCTGGATGGTTTATTCATTAAGGGAGAAAGCTGTCTCTCTTGTAGAGGATTTGCCACAGAGACCTGGGCATGTGGTATGGTCTCTGCACGGTGCCGTCATTACGCTCCAGACCCTCCACTAGAGGAGACAGAAACATCACAGTGGAAATAAAAACAATATAGTCCTGATGATTGGCATATGTGTAGTAGCTTGAGAGTGAAATGTGTGTGTGAGTGTGTGTGAAGGATTACTCCATATATCCCTTTATGTGCTCGACTGTTTCATTAACGGAAGCGAATCCAGGGAGAGAGAAGTCTGGAGGAACGTCCTGCCAGTCAAAGCTAGGCAGACATCTCCCTAGTTCTGGGTGGAGGGAGAGACAGAAAATAATATGACTAACAATTAAACCTGCTGACTTATCACTGCAGGTATAAGTACTTTCCTGGTGGTTTGGTTATGTTTTGGTACATAGCATAGTCAAACTGTTACAAAACAGAATGGACAAATTAACAGGTAGTTGTGTAATCCTGCTGTCTTTACCTGGTTTACTTGGCGTGTAGAAATATGGACAAAGCTCTTGATTGAGGATGTCTTGGACACTCTGTAGTGGAAATGCATGTGAAAATCTCATTAACATGCAGAATGCTATGTATGCACAAATGCTATGTATGCGTGAGTGGCTAAGCCAATGCATGAATTACATGTACAAAGAGTTGCATATTGCAAAGACTTTTGATACGACAAATTCTGTTCTGTCAAGAGTGAGGTGAGGGTTTATTTCTCAGAGATGAAGCTGGTTACATTGCTTATTTGCAGTGTGAGGTTTTACCAATGTGGTTTGGGCGAGGTCAAGTCTAGGGTCACAATACTGCTGCTGAAAGAAGTCTTTAGGCAGGGCATTTGGGGCATACGCCTCTGGGGGCAACTTCCAGAACTCTGAAGGGCATTTTTTAACACAGACCTGCAAACCAACGCACAAACACACAGAGTGAAGGAGATCTTATTTGAGTAGCTAAACACAGTGTTGCTTTTTATATTTCTATCTACACTATTTACACATTGTTCATTGCATGATAGAGCAAAAGGCTCCCAAACCAAGCAGCAAAAGGAGACCCAAGCCCCCAGACTTACAAACTGGCATTCACATACTACATGCTAAACTGTTTTGTAATAAATGAGTCTCATGTGCATATTTCTAAAAGGCTACTGACATACGTGTTTGGTTTCTGTACAATGTCAACAGGACATTTGTGTGGAAATCTCACTTGAGTGGTTGGACACTGGAGACCCTCTAGAATGGCGTCCATTTCTGTCGTTGCTCTGGCACACTTCAGAAGGTCAAAGTAGAGGACGTTTGGTTTGTCACTGAAACACGAGAGGATGCAGGAAACAAATGCAGCTTGACACATGAATATTAGCCAATTAAATAAACAATTTTTATTCAATTTTTTGAGTATGTGTATCAGGATTCAGTGCTGGAGAGTCACACCACTACCCAGCTAAGTGTTCTTTCTTCGAGGGTGAATTGGACTGGGGTAACCAATAAACTCTGCAGTGTTGTGACACTCCTAGACCTGAGTTTGGACCCCTTGGTTTAGAGACAATCATTAAACACAAGTGATTTGATTGGTTCCACTTGTTGCTGTGCAGTGCCAATCATGAAAATCTTAAAGCTAAAGTCTAACCCATCTTGTCTTGTTGATGTTTCATGTTTCCACATGATTTGCACCTGCACAGCTCCATTGTAACCCTAGTCCGACTCACTAAAGTCCATTCGAAAGAATACTGACGGTGTTCCTTACATACTGGGTGTGCTGTTTTGGTATTCCTGTGAAGATATAAATACTTATCCAGTATGTGAGGGACTTACACATTGACTCCAGCTCCACAAAACATCCCAGTGGAGTTCTGGGGCAACACGACATGACGAGAGTCTCCAAGCAGCCACGCTGTGTTAGAACCTCCGTTAGAAGGATATCTCACAAGCCATACATGGGTAAAAGACCTTCCGCTTGAGCCCACAATAATAATGATTTTTTTTTCCCCCATGAAAGTGTAGTTGGAAATGTTTCTTACCCAGGGAGCGAATAAGAATATAGGTGACAATGGCAGCCACAAAAATAATACAGCAGATAATGTCTGCACATCTCCTGAACAAAAACAAGAAATATTATTACACATTGCATGATTTAAATTATGTATTAAAGTTATTTAGCTAAGTGAAATAACTTTATAGTCTTAGTCTAGATCTATGGCCTTAGTATAGTTCTTGTATAGCGTTAATAACAGACATTCTGTGATCCATGATGTGTAGAGCTTTAAATGGTTTTTTAAAGTCAGCTGATGTGGAGGAGTAAATCGGAGAAGCACTGAGAGATTGCCGGACTCGCCTCTTGTTAACTGGTCGCCTGAAAATGGGCTCATACGGAGGAGGTTCCCCTGAGAAGATAGAATTGAAGAATATATATATTCTATAAATTCTAAGTATATACCATTACATTAGAATGAATTTAAACCTTTGAAAAACATATATTCAGTCACGCGTGTCTGAACCTTTGACCGGTACGCTATATTTTGTCTAACACATTTTATATACAGTTGTCATGGAACGCTCCCCTTCACACTAGCCATGTGGTACGGCCCGCCGCGTGCAGTGGGAGTTCATAGTCTTGTTTGTAACCACGCCTGTGTAATTAACGCGCAACTGCACATGGTTTAGTCTTGTAACGTCTGTGTGTTTAAACCGCTGTGGGAGTGTGCATCTTAGTCGGTCAATGCCCATGTTCGTGTTCACATAGTTCGTTATCTGTATTCGTGTTTTATGTTCACTGTTTATGTTGCATATGAGCGCCGGTGTCTTTATCGTGTGTTAATACACGTCTGTCCGTCCTGCTCCTTGTCCAGCGACACTAGGGCCGTTACAACACTTTTCTTTTTTTTTTTTATGACACCTTCTGCACACATACGCTTTCGATCTGATACACAGTTACAGATCGTACACTATATAAATGTTTTTAATATAAGGTAGACCTACCAAGTACGTAAGAACATTTATTATTTTAACATGAAATGTACAAGCTAGTTTTGTACATTTTTTTTCTTTTTTAACCATTGTATTTGACGTATGGGTTCTCATAAAATCTTTGGCATATGGCTATATCTGGAAAAAACAACAACAACAAAACTCACCGCAATAATCTGGCATGCTGACTACAGTACACTCCCTTGCACTTTCGATAAGCGCCATCACACAGAGTCCGCAATGTGTAATGTTTCAGTAAAAAATAATCTTGCATTCGATAATCTATTCTTATGACGCATCATTCCAGGTTATTGACACATTGTGATGTTGGAAGTCACAGCACGTTCTCGTTCTTAGCTCATCAACAAAGGCAGCTTGGTCACGAGCACCTGCTTTCCATGCTATGGGATGCTCGCGCTCAATTTTCCATGTCCTGTATCGAATATTTAGGCCTATACGATTAAACTGTCCGTGGTTACTGTGCTTTTAACGTACAAAAAAAGCTACACAAATAATAAAATAATCTTTACATAATAATGTAACCTTAGGCTTATCGCCAAGATGTAACCTGTGAGGCTAAGTGACAACGTCTCCCGTCCCCTACCTAAACTACGTCTACACTGACTATGAGAATAGTAGTATAGTATAGTAGTTCAAGAGTATAGTAGTGATATGTGATAACAATTTGATTTGTTTATTTTAAAGACTTTCTAAAGTTGCATGTATATAACCAAACAGGCAATTTACATGAGTTTGCCATCCCAATACTTTAAATTTTTACAGTAAATATATTCAACATTATATTATGGGTACAAGGAAAAGTGATATGTAGTGAACCAAATAGATATTTAACAGGCTTTTGCCATCCTATTACTCCAAATTCCTACAGTAAAAATGACTGAAAGTCATTCATGAGTACAAGAGAAACTGTATTTCAAGAATTTAATGAAGTGATTTGATAACAATTTGATTTGTGCATTTCACTCAGCTTCATGTAGTGATATATAGTGAACTGAATAGACATTTCACAGGATATTGCCATCCTATTACTCTAAATTCCTACTGTAAAAATGACTGAAAGTCATACCACAGGTACATAAGATAGTGTATATCAAGAATTTAGTGGAGTGATCTGATAACAATTTGATTTGATTTATTTATAGAGCTTCAATTATTACATATATGGAACTGAATAGACATTCGACAGAATTTTGCTACTCCATTATTCCAAATTCCTGCAGTAAAAATGACTGAAAGTCATATCATGGGTACAGGAGGAAGTTTATTTCAAGTACGTAGTGGAGTGATTTTATAACAATTTGAATTGTGTATTTTATAGATCTTCGAGTAGTGATATATGTTGAACTGAACAGATGTTTAAGAGGATTTTGCCATCCTATTACTCAAGCTTCCTACAGTAAAACACTTGAAAGTCATACCATGGGTACATGAGAAAGTGGATTTCATGAATATTGTGGAGGGATCTGATAACAATTTGACTAGTTTGTTTTCTAGAGTTTCAAAAACTGATTATATAGTGGAACGAATACATGTTTATGAGGATTTTGCCATCCTTTTACTCCAAATTAAAGTAAAAACATTGGAACGTAATAGTATGGATACACAAGAAAGTGTATTTCAAGAATATATTGGAAGGATTTGATAACAATATGAATTGTGTATTTTATAGTGCTTCAACTATTGCATATATGGAACAGAATAGGCATGAACAGGATTTTGCCATCCTATTATTCCAAATTCCTACAGTAAAAATGAGTTATACCATGAGTACATGAGAAAGTGTTTTTCATGAATATAGTGGAGTGTTCTGATAACAATTTGGTTTGTTTATTTCATAGAGCTTCAAATATTGCATTGATGGAACCATATAGACATTTAGGAGGAATTTGCCATACTTGCCATACGTCCTTCGCCATATGCATTCTTGCATTTTTCTCTTTGCTGTTTTCTGTTATAGTCATAAATTCTACATATATTTATTGAGAAAATCCTTTAAAGAGGCGCATGTCCATCATCACGTTTTATTTGTTTGGCTTTTTTTTTGGGTTTTACTATTGGAAACAAAATTACTTTTTTTGCATTTGATGTTGATATCATTATGGCAGGCTTTAGTGGAGGTACTGGTGTCTATATTAGATGATTAAATACACAGCACCAGCAGTTCTGAATCTTTGTGTTAAATAATCTATGCTGATTGTCACGATCAGTCCCTTCCATGTTCCGTGTTTTCCATGTCTTGTGTTTTGTTCCGTTCCACGGTTTCATTTTGTCCTCACACTGATTGCGTACACCTGTCCCTCGTTTCTAGTTCATGTATTTAAACCCTGCTGTGTGCCTTGGTCGTGGCTGCCTGTACACGGGCATCTCGTCGTTCCCGGAAGAAGCAGGCTCACGTTTATTTTGATAACGACGAGATCCCAGGTAAGCGTCTACCCGTCTTGACCAACGCTTGCAGGGGGGAGCGGCCTGCAGCGCAAGACGTGCAACCACGGAAAGAGGGAGTCCAGGAGGGTGGCCAATCTTGACATTATTACACTCAGGAATTAAAAAAAATATATTGTAGCATCCCATGAAATGTGATCTTTCACACATAATGAGAGAGGTTGGCAAAGAACTAAAACTCAATTAAATATATCAACTTCCCCTTAAGCCTCTCATATACTCCACATTTAGGAGCAAGCCTACTCCTACACAATAAGCAGTGCGGTATATGAAAAGAGTAGGCGTATCAAATAAACAGAGCAACATGGTTAAGGTCCAGCCAGATATGTAAATGTTTGCCAGAACATCCAGTGTGTGTCTGCCGTTCGGTCAAAACTGGATCAGTCCAGAGGCCGCCCCGTCAGATCTCTTTTGAACAAAACAGTGGTCGAAATGCTGTTGAGAACAGTTTTGCAGTTACAACAACAGAAAAAAGACTCAAATATATGCTGGATGGTTTATTCATTAAGGGAGAAAGCTGTCTCTCTTGTAGAGGATTTGCCACAGAGACCTGGGCATGTGGTATGGTCTCTGCACGGTGCCGTCATTACGCTCCAGACCCTCCACTAGAGGAGACAGAAACATCACAGTGGAAATAAAAACAATATAGTCCTGATGATTGGCATATGTGTAGTAGCTTGAGAGTGAAATGTGTGTGTGAGTGTGTGTGAAGGATTACTCCATATATCCCTTTATGTGCTCGACTGTTTCATTAACGGAAGCGAATCCAGGGAGAGAGAAGTCTGGAGGAACGTCCTGCCAGTCAAAGCTAGGCAGACATCTCCCTAGTTCTGGGTGGAGGGAGAGACAGAAAATAATATGACTAACAATTAAACCTGCTGACTTATCACTGCAGGTATAAGTACTTTCCTGGTGGTTTGGTTATGTTTTGGTACATAGCATAGTCAAACTGTTACAAAACAGAATGGACAAATTAACAGGTAGTTGTGTAATCCTGCTGTCTTTACCTGGTTTACTTGGCGTGTAGAAATATGGACAAAGCTCTTGATTGAGGATGTCTTGGACACTCTGTAGTGGAAATGCATGTGAAAATCTCATTAACATGCAGAATGCTATGTATGCACAAATGCTATGTATGCGTGAGTGGCTAAGCCAATGCATGAATTACATGTACAAAGAGTTGCATATTGCAAAGACTTTTGATACGACAAATTCTGTTCTGTCAAGAGTGAGGTGAGGGTTTATTTCTCAGAGATGAAGCTGGTTACATTGCTTATTTGCAGTGTGAGGTTTTACCAATGTGGTTTGGGCGAGGTCAAGTCTAGGGTCACAATACTGCTGCTGAAAGAAGTCTTTAGGCAGGGCATTTGGGGCATACGCCTCTGGGGGCAACTTCCAGAACTCTGAAGGGCATTTTTTAACACAGACCTGCAAACCAACGCACAAACACACAGAGTGAAGGAGATCTTATTTGAGTAGCTAAACACAGTGTTGCTTTTTATATTTCTATCTACACTATTTACACATTGTTCATTGCATGATAGAGCAAAAGGCTCCCAAACCAAGCAGCAAAAGGAGACCCAAGCCCCCAGACTTACAAACTGGCATTCACATACTACATGCTAAACTGTTTTGTAATAAATGAGTCTCATGTGCATATTTCTAAAAGGCTACTGACATACGTGTTTGGTTTCTGTACAATGTCAACAGGACATTTGTGTGGAAATCTCACTTGAGTGGTTGGACACTGGAGACCCTCTAGAATGGCGTCCATTTCTGTCGTTGCTCTGGCACACTTCAGAAGGTCAAAGTAGAGGACGTTTGGTTTGTCACTGAAACACGAGAGGATGCAGGAAACAAATGCAGCTTGACACATGAATATTAGCCAATTAAATAAACAATTTTTATTCAATTTTTTGAGTATGTGTATCAGGATTCAGTGCTGGAGAGTCACACCACTACCCAGCTAAGTGTTCTTTCTTCGAGGGTGAATTGGACTGGGGTAACCAATAAACTCTGCAGTGTTGTGACACTCCTAGACCTGAGTTTGGACCCCTTGGTTTAGAGACAATCATTAAACACAAGTGATTTGATTGGTTCCACTTGTTGCTGTGCAGTGCCAATCATGAAAATCTTAAAGCTAAAGTCTAACCCATCTTGTCTTGTTGATGTTTCATGTTTCCACATGATTTGCACCTGCACAGCTCCATTGTAACCCTAGTCCGACTCACTAAAGTCCATTCGAAAGAATACTGACGGTGTTCCTTACATACTGGGTGTGCTGTTTTGGTATTCCTGTGAAGATATAAATACTTATCCAGTATGTGAGGGACTTACACATTGACTCCAGCTCCACAAAACATCCCAGTGGAGTTCTGGGGCAACACGACATGACGAGAGTCTCCAAGCAGCCACGCTGTGTTAGAACCTCCGTTAGAAGGATATCTCACAAGCCATACATGGGTAAAAGACCTTCCGCTTGAGCCCACAATAATAATGATTTTTTTTTCCCCCATGAAAGTGTAGTTGGAAATGTTTCTTACCCAGGGAGCGAATAAGAATATAGGTGACAATGGCAGCCACAAAAATAATACAGCAGATAATGTCTGCACATCTCCTGAACAAAAACAAGAAATATTATTACACATTGCATGATTTAAATTATGTATTAAAGTTATTTAGCTAAGTGAAATAACTTTATAGTCTTAGTCTAGATCTATGGCCTTAGTATAGTTCTTGTATAGCGTTAATAACAGACATTCTGTGATCCATGATGTGTAGAGCTTTAAATGGTTTTTTAAAGTCAGCTGATGTGGAGGAGTAAATCGGAGAAGCACTGAGAGATTGCCGGACTCGCCTCTTGTTAACTGGTCGCCTGAAAATGGGCTCATACGGAGGAGGTTCCCCTGAGAAGATAGAATTGAAGAATATATATATTCTATAAATTCTAAGTATATACCATTACATTAGAATGAATTTAAACCTTTGAAAAACATATATTCAGTCACGCGTGTCTGAACCTTTGACCGGTACGCTATATTTTGTCTAACACATTTTATATACAGTTGTCATGGAACGCTCCCCTTCACACTAGCCATGTGGTACGGCCCGCCGCGTGCAGTGGGAGTTCATAGTCTTGTTTGTAACCACGCCTGTGTAATTAACGCGCAACTGCACATGGTTTAGTCTTGTAACGTCTGTGTGTTTAAACCGCTGTGGGAGTGTGCATCTTAGTCGGTCAATGCCCATGTTCGTGTTCACATAGTTCGTTATCTGTATTCGTGTTTTATGTTCACTGTTTATGTTGCATATGAGCGCCGGTGTCTTTATCGTGTGTTAATACACGTCTGTCCGTCCTGCTCCTTGTCCAGCGACACTAGGGCCGTTACAACACTTTTCTTTTTTTTTTTTATGACACCTTCTGCACACATACGCTTTCGATCTGATACACAGTTACAGATCGTACACTATATAAATGTTTTTAATATAAGGTAGACCTACCAAGTACGTAAGAACATTTATTATTTTAACATGAAATGTACAAGCTAGTTTTGTACATTTTTTTTCTTTTTTAACCATTGTATTTGACGTATGGGTTCTCATAAAATCTTTGGCATATGGCTATATCTGGAAAAAACAACAACAACAAAACTCACCGCAATAATCTGGCATGCTGACTACAGTACACTCCCTTGCACTTTCGATAAGCGCCATCACACAGAGTCCGCAATGTGTAATGTTTCAGTAAAAAATAATCTTGCATTCGATAATCTATTCTTATGACGCATCATTCCAGGTTATTGACACATTGTGATGTTGGAAGTCACAGCACGTTCTCGTTCTTAGCTCATCAACAAAGGCAGCTTGGTCACGAGCACCTGCTTTCCATGCTATGGGATGCTCGCGCTCAATTTTCCATGTCCTGTATCGAATATTTAGGCCTATACGATTAAACTGTCCGTGGTTACTGTGCTTTTAACGTACAAAAAAAGCTACACAAATAATAAAATAATCTTTACATAATAATGTAACCTTAGGCTTATCGCCAAGATGTAACCTGTGAGGCTAAGTGACAACGTCTCCCGTCCCCTACCTAAACTACGTCTACACTGACTATGAGAATAGTAGTATAGTATAGTAGTTCAAGAGTATAGTAGTGATATGTGATAACAATTTGATTTGTTTATTTTAAAGACTTTCTAAAGTTGCATGTATATAACCAAACAGGCAATTTACATGAGTTTGCCATCCCAATACTTTAAATTTTTACAGTAAATATATTCAACATTATATTATGGGTACAAGGAAAAGTGATATGTAGTGAACCAAATAGATATTTAACAGGCTTTTGCCATCCTATTACTCCAAATTCCTACAGTAAAAATGACTGAAAGTCATTCATGAGTACAAGAGAAACTGTATTTCAAGAATTTAATGAAGTGATTTGATAACAATTTGATTTGTGCATTTCACTCAGCTTCATGTAGTGATATATAGTGAACTGAATAGACATTTCACAGGATATTGCCATCCTATTACTCTAAATTCCTACTGTAAAAATGACTGAAAGTCATACCACAGGTACATAAGATAGTGTATATCAAGAATTTAGTGGAGTGATCTGATAACAATTTGATTTGATTTATTTATAGAGCTTCAATTATTACATATATGGAACTGAATAGACATTCGACAGAATTTTGCTACTCCATTATTCCAAATTCCTGCAGTAAAAATGACTGAAAGTCATATCATGGGTACAGGAGGAAGTTTATTTCAAGTACGTAGTGGAGTGATTTTATAACAATTTGAATTGTGTATTTTATAGATCTTCGAGTAGTGATATATGTTGAACTGAACAGATGTTTAAGAGGATTTTGCCATCCTATTACTCAAGCTTCCTACAGTAAAACACTTGAAAGTCATACCATGGGTACATGAGAAAGTGGATTTCATGAATATTGTGGAGGGATCTGATAACAATTTGACTAGTTTGTTTTCTAGAGTTTCAAAAACTGATTATATAGTGGAACGAATACATGTTTATGAGGATTTTGCCATCCTTTTACTCCAAATTAAAGTAAAAACATTGGAACGTAATAGTATGGATACACAAGAAAGTGTATTTCAAGAATATATTGGAAGGATTTGATAACAATATGAATTGTGTATTTTATAGTGCTTCAACTATTGCATATATGGAACAGAATAGGCATGAACAGGATTTTGCCATCCTATTATTCCAAATTCCTACAGTAAAAATGAGTTATACCATGAGTACATGAGAAAGTGTTTTTCATGAATATAGTGGAGTGTTCTGATAACAATTTGGTTTGTTTATTTCATAGAGCTTCAAATATTGCATTGATGGAACCATATAGACATTTAGGAGGAATTTGCCATACTTGCCATACGTCCTTCGCCATATGCATTCTTGCATTTTTCTCTTTGCTGTTTTCTGTTATAGTCATAAATTCTACATATATTTATTGAGAAAATCCTTTAAAGAGGCGCATGTCCATCATCACGTTTTATTTGTTTGGCTTTTTTTTTGGGTTTTACTATTGGAAACAAAATTACTTTTTTTGCATTTGATGTTGATATCATTATGGCAGGCTTTAGTGGAGGTACTGGTGTCTATATTAGATGATTAAATACACAGCACCAGCAGTTCTGAATCTTTGTGTTAAATAATCTATGCTGATTGTCACGATCAGTCCCTTCCATGTTCCGTGTTTTCCATGTCTTGTGTTTTGTTCCGTTCCACGGTTTCATTTTGTCCTCACACTGATTGCGTACACCTGTCCCTCGTTTCTAGTTCATGTATTTAAACCCTGCTGTGTGCCTTGGTCGTGGCTGCCTGTACACGGGCATCTCGTCGTTCCCGGAAGAAGCAGGCTCACGTTTATTTTGATAACGACGAGATCCCAGGTAAGCGTCTACCCGTCTTGACCAACGCTTGCAGGGGGGAGCGGCCTGCAGCGCAAGACGTGAAACCACGGAAAGAGGGAGTCCAGGAGGGTGGCCAATCTTGACATTATTACACTCAGGAATTAAAAAAAATATATTGTAGCATCCCATGAAATGTGATCTTTCACACATAATGAGAGAGGTTGGCAAAGAACTAAAACTCAATTAAATATATCAACTTCCCCTTAAGCCTCTCATATACTCCACATTTAGGAGCAAGCCTACTCCTACACAATAAGCAGTGCGGTATATGAAAAGAGTAGGCGTATCAAATAAACAGAGCAACATGGTTAAGGTCCAGCCAGATATGTAAATGTTTGCCAGAACATCCAGTGTGTGTCTGCCGTTCGGTCAAAACTGGATCAGTCCAGAGGCCGCCCCGTCAGATCTCTTTTGAACAAAACAGTGGTCGAAATGCTGTTGAGAACAGTTTTACAGTTACAACAACAGAAAAAAGACTCAAATATATGCTGGATGGTTTATTCATTAAGGGAGAAAGCTGTCTCTCTTGTGGAGGATTTGCCACAGAGACCTGGGCATGTGGTATGGTCTCTGCACGGTGCCGTCATTACGCTCCAGACCCTCCACTAGAGGAGACAGAAACATCACAGTGGAAATAAAAACAATATAGTCCTGATGATTGGCATATGTGTAGTAGCTTGAGAGTGAAATGTGTGTGTGAGTGTGTGTGAAGGATTACTCCATATATCCCTTTATGTGCTCGACTGTTTCATTAACGGAAGCGAATCCAGGGAGAGAGAAGTCTGGAGGAACGTCCTGCCAGTCAAAGCTAGGCAGACATCTCCCTAGTTCTGGGTGGAGGGAGAGACAGAAAATAATATGACTAACAATTAAACCTGCTGACTTATCACTGCAGGTATAAGTACTTTCCTGGTGGTTTGGTTATGTTTTGGTACATAGCATAGTCAAACTGTTACAAAACAGAATGGACAAATTAACAGGTAGTTGTGTAATCCTGCTGTCTTTACCTGGTTTACTTGGCGTGTAGAAATATGGACAAAGCTCTTGATTGAGGATGTCTTGGACACTCTGTAGTGGAAATGCATGTGAAAATCTCATTAACATGCAGAATGCTATGTATGCACAAATGCTATGTATGCGTGAGTGGCTAAGCCAATGCATGAATTACATGTACAAAGAGTTGCATATTGCAAAGACTTTTGATACGACAAATTCTGTTCTGTCAAGAGTGAGGTGAGGGTTTATTTCTCAGAGATGAAGCTGGTTACATTGCTTATTTGCAGTGTGAGGTTTTACCAATGTGGTTTGGGCGAGGTCAAGTCTAGGGTCACAATACTGCTGCTGAAAGAAGTCTTTAGGCAGGGCATTTGGGGCATACGCCTCTGGGGGCAACTTCCAGAACTCTGAAGGGCATTTTTTAACACAGACCTGCAAACCAACGCACAAACACACAGAGTGAAGGAGATCTTATTTGAGTAGCTAAACACAGTGTTGCTTTTTATATTTCTATCTACACTATTTACACATTGTTCATTGCATGATAGAGCAAAAGGCTCCCAAACCAAGCAGCAAAAGGAGACCCAAGCCCCCAGACTTACAAACTGGCATTCACATACTACATGCTAAACTGTTTTGTAATAAATGAGTCTCATGTGCATATTTCTAAAAGGCTACTGACATACGTGTTTGGTTTCTGTACAATGTCAACAGGACATTTGTGTGGAAATCTCACTTGAGTGGTTGGACACTGGAGACCCTCTAGAATGGCGTCCATTTCTGTCGTTGCTCTGGCACACTTCAGAAGGTCAAAGTAGAGGACGTTTGGTTTGTCACTGAAACACGAGAGGATGCAGGAAACAAATGCAGCTTGACACATGAATATTAGCCAATTAAATAAACAATTTTTATTCAATTTTTTGAGTATGTGTATCAGGATTCAGTGCTGGAGAGTCACACCACTACCCAGCTAAGTGTTCTTTCTTCGAGGGTGAATTGGACTGGGGTAACCAATAAACTCTGCAGTGTTGTGACACTCCTAGACCTGAGTTTGGACCCCTTGGTTTAGAGACAATCATTAAACACAAGTGATTTGATTGGTTCCACTTGTTGCTGTGCAGTGCCAATCATGAAAATCTTAAAGCTAAAGTCTAACCCATCTTGTCTTGTTGATGTTTCATGTTTCCACATGATTTGCACCTGCACAGCTCCATTGTAACCCTAGTCCGACTCACTAAAGTCCATTCGAAAGAATACTGACGGTGTTCCTTACATACTGGGTGTGCTGTTTTGGTATTCCTGTGAAGATATAAATACTTATCCAGTATGTGAGGGACTTACACATTGACTCCAGCTCCACAAAACATCCCAGTGGAGTTCTGGGGCAACACGACATGACGAGAGTCTCCAAGCAGCCACGCTGTGTTAGAACCTCCGTTAGAAGGATATCTCACAAGCCATACATGGGTAAAAGACCTTCCGCTTGAGCCCACAATAATAATGATTTTTTTTTCCCCCATGAAAGTGTAGTTGGAAATGTTTCTTACCCAGGGAGCGAATAAGAATATAGGTGACAATGGCAGCCACAAAAATAATACAGCAGATAATGTCTGCACATCTCCTGAACAAAAACAAGAAATATTATTACACATTGCATGATTTAAATTATGTATTAAAGTTATTTAGCTAAGTGAAATAACTTTATAGTCTTAGTCTAGATCTATGGCCTTAGTATAGTTCTTGTATAGCGTTAATAACAGACATTCTGTGATCCATGATGTGTAGAGCTTTAAATGGTTTTTTAAAGTCAGCTGATGTGGAGGAGTAAATCGGAGAAGCACTGAGAGATTGCCGGACTCGCCTCTTGTTAACTGGTCGCCTGAAAATGGGCTCATACGGAGGAGGTTCCCCTGAGAAGATAGAATTGAAGAATATATATATTCTATAAATTCTAAGTATATACCATTACATTAGAATGAATTTAAACCTTTGAAAAACATATATTCAGTCACGCGTGTCTGAACCTTTGACCGGTACGCTATATTTTGTCTAACACATTTTATATACAGTTGTCATGGAACGCTCCCCTTCACACTAGCCATGTGGTACGGCCCGCCGCGTGCAGTGGGAGTTCATAGTCTTGTTTGTAACCACGCCTGTGTAATTAACGCGCAACTGCACATGGTTTAGTCTTGTAACGTCTGTGTGTTTAAACCGCTGTGGGAGTGTGCATCTTAGTCGGTCAATGCCCATGTTCGTGTTCACATAGTTCGTTATCTGTATTCGTGTTTTATGTTCACTGTTTATGTTGCATATGAGCGCCGGTGTCTTTATCGTGTGTTAATACACGTCTGTCCGTCCTGCTCCTTGTCCAGCGACACTAGGGCCGTTACAACACTTTTCTTTTTTTTTTTTATGACACCTTCTGCACACATACGCTTTCGATCTGATACACAGTTACAGATCGTACACTATATAAATGTTTTTAATATAAGGTAGACCTACCAAGTACGTAAGAACATTTATTATTTTAACATGAAATGTACAAGCTAGTTTTGTACATTTTTTTTCTTTTTTAACCATTGTATTTGACGTATGGGTTCTCATAAAATCTTTGGCATATGGCTATATCTGGAAAAAACAACAACAACAAAACTCACCGCAATAATCTGGCATGCTGACTACAGTACACTCCCTTGCACTTTCGATAAGCGCCATCACACAGAGTCCGCAATGTGTAATGTTTCAGTAAAAAATAATCTTGCATTCGATAATCTATTCTTATGACGCATCATTCCAGGTTATTGACACATTGTGATGTTGGAAGTCACAGCACGTTCTCGTTCTTAGCTCATCAACAAAGGCAGCTTGGTCACGAGCACCTGCTTTCCATGCTATGGGATGCTCGCGCTCAATTTTCCATGTCCTGTATCGAATATTTAGGCCTATACGATTAAACTGTCCGTGGTTACTGTGCTTTTAACGTACAAAAAAAGCTACACAAATAATAAAATAATCTTTACATAATAATGTAACCTTAGGCTTATCGCCAAGATGTAACCTGTGAGGCTAAGTGACAACGTCTCCCGTCCCCTACCTAAACTACGTCTACACTGACTATGAGAATAGTAGTATAGTATAGTAGTTCAAGAGTATAGTAGTGATATGTGATAACAATTTGATTTGTTTATTTTAAAGACTTTCTAAAGTTGCATGTATATAACCAAACAGGCAATTTACATGAGTTTGCCATCCCAATACTTTAAATTTTTACAGTAAATATATTCAACATTATATTATGGGTACAAGGAAAAGTGATATGTAGTGAACCAAATAGATATTTAACAGGCTTTTGCCATCCTATTACTCCAAATTCCTACAGTAAAAATGACTGAAAGTCATTCATGAGTACAAGAGAAACTGTATTTCAAGAATTTAATGAAGTGATTTGATAACAATTTGATTTGTGCATTTCACTCAGCTTCATGTAGTGATATATAGTGAACTGAATAGACATTTCACAGGATATTGCCATCCTATTACTCTAAATTCCTACTGTAAAAATGACTGAAAGTCATACCACAGGTACATAAGATAGTGTATATCAAGAATTTAGTGGAGTGATCTGATAACAATTTGATTTGATTTATTTATAGAGCTTCAATTATTACATATATGGAACTGAATAGACATTCGACAGAATTTTGCTACTCCATTATTCCAAATTCCTGCAGTAAAAATGACTGAAAGTCATATCATGGGTACAGGAGGAAGTTTATTTCAAGTACGTAGTGGAGTGATTTTATAACAATTTGAATTGTGTATTTTATAGATCTTCGAGTAGTGATATATGTTGAACTGAACAGATGTTTAAGAGGATTTTGCCATCCTATTACTCAAGCTTCCTACAGTAAAACACTTGAAAGTCATACCATGGGTACATGAGAAAGTGGATTTCATGAATATTGTGGAGGGATCTGATAACAATTTGACTAGTTTGTTTTCTAGAGTTTCAAAAACTGATTATATAGTGGAACGAATACATGTTTATGAGGATTTTGCCATCCTTTTACTCCAAATTAAAGTAAAAACATTGGAACGTAATAGTATGGATACACAAGAAAGTGTATTTCAAGAATATATTGGAAGGATTTGATAACAATATGAATTGTGTATTTTATAGTGCTTCAACTATTGCATATATGGAACAGAATAGGCATGAACAGGATTTTGCCATCCTATTATTCCAAATTCCTACAGTAAAAATGAGTTATACCATGAGTACATGAGAAAGTGTTTTTCATGAATATAGTGGAGTGTTCTGATAACAATTTGGTTTGTTTATTTCATAGAGCTTCAAATATTGCATTGATGGAACCATATAGACATTTAGGAGGAATTTGCCATACTTGCCATACGTCCTTCGCCATATGCATTCTTGCATTTTTCTCTTTGCTGTTTTCTGTTATAGTCATAAATTCTACATATATTTATTGAGAAAATCCTTTAAAGAGGCGCATGTCCATCATCACGTTTTATTTGTTTGGCTTTTTTTTTGGGTTTTACTATTGGAAACAAAATTACTTTTTTTGCATTTGATGTTGATATCATTATGGCAGGCTTTAGTGGAGGTACTGGTGTCTATATTAGATGATTAAATACACAGCACCAGCAGTTCTGAATCTTTGTGTTAAATAATCTATGCTGATTGTCACGATCAGTCCCTTCCATGTTCCGTGTTTTCCATGTCTTGTGTTTTGTTCCGTTCCACGGTTTCATTTTGTCCTCACACTGATTGCGTACACCTGTCCCTCGTTTCTAGTTCATGTATTTAAACCCTGCTGTGTGCCTTGGTCGTGGCTGCCTGTACACGGGCATCTCGTCGTTCCCGGAAGAAGCAGGCTCACGTTTATTTTGATAACGACGAGATCCCAGGTAAGCGTCTACCCGTCTTGACCAACGCTTGCAGGGGGGAGCGGCCTGCAGCGCAAGACGTGCAACCACGGAAAGAGGGAGTCCAGGAGGGTGGCCAATCTTGACATTATTACACTCAGGAATTAAAAAAAATATATTGTAGCATCCCATGAAATGTGATCTTTCACACATAATGAGAGAGGTTGGCAAAGAACTAAAACTCAATTAAATATATCAACTTCCCCTTAAGCCTCTCATATACTCCACATTTAGGAGCAAGCCTACTCCTACACAATAAGCAGTGCGGTATATGAAAAGAGTAGGCGTATCAAATAAACAGAGCAACATGGTTAAGGTCCAGCCAGATATGTAAATGTTTGCCAGAACATCCAGTGTGTGTCTGCCGTTCGGTCAAAACTGGATCAGTCCAGAGGCCGCCCCGTCAGATCTCTTTTGAACAAAACAGTGGTCGAAATGCTGTTGAGAACAGTTTTGCAGTTACAACAACAGAAAAAAGACTCAAATATATGCTGGATGGTTTATTCATTAAGGGAGAAAGCTGTCTCTCTTGTAGAGGATTTGCCACAGAGACCTGGGCATGTGGTATGGTCTCTGCACGGTGCCGTCATTACGCTCCAGACCCTCCACTAGAGGAGACAGAAACATCACAGTGGAAATAAAAACAATATAGTCCTGATGATTGGCATATGTGTAGTAGCTTGAGAGTGAAATGTGTGTGTGAGTGTGTGTGAAGGATTACTCCATATATCCCTTTATGTGCTCGACTGTTTCATTAACGGAAGCGAATCCAGGGAGAGAGAAGTCTGGAGGAACGTCCTGCCAGTCAAAGCTAGGCAGACATCTCCCTAGTTCTGGGTGGAGGGAGAGACAGAAAATAATATGACTAACAATTAAACCTGCTGACTTATCACTGCAGGTATAAGTACTTTCCTGGTGGTTTGGTTATGTTTTGGTACATAGCATAGTCAAACTGTTACAAAACAGAATGGACAAATTAACAGGTAGTTGTGTAATCCTGCTGTCTTTACCTGGTTTACTTGGCGTGTAGAAATATGGACAAAGCTCTTGATTGAGGATGTCTTGGACACTCTGTAGTGGAAATGCATGTGAAAATCTCATTAACATGCAGAATGCTATGTATGCACAAATGCTATGTATGCGTGAGTGGCTAAGCCAATGCATGAATTACATGTACAAAGAGTTGCATATTGCAAAGACTTTTGATACGACAAATTCTGTTCTGTCAAGAGTGAGGTGAGGGTTTATTTCTCAGAGATGAAGCTGGTTACATTGCTTATTTGCAGTGTGAGGTTTTACCAATGTGGTTTGGGCGAGGTCAAGTCTAGGGTCACAATACTGCTGCTGAAAGAAGTCTTTAGGCAGGGCATTTGGGGCATACGCCTCTGGGGGCAACTTCCAGAACTCTGAAGGGCATTTTTTAACACAGACCTGCAAACCAACGCACAAACACACAGAGTGAAGGAGATCTTATTTGAGTAGCTAAACACAGTGTTGCTTTTTATATTTCTATCTACACTATTTACACATTGTTCATTGCATGATAGAGCAAAAGGCTCCCAAACCAAGCAGCAAAAGGAGACCCAAGCCCCCAGACTTACAAACTGGCATTCACATACTACATGCTAAACTGTTTTGTAATAAATGAGTCTCATGTGCATATTTCTAAAAGGCTACTGACATACGTGTTTGGTTTCTGTACAATGTCAACAGGACATTTGTGTGGAAATCTCACTTGAGTGGTTGGACACTGGAGACCCTCTAGAATGGCGTCCATTTCTGTCGTTGCTCTGGCACACTTCAGAAGGTCAAAGTAGAGGACGTTTGGTTTGTCACTGAAACACGAGAGGATGCAGGAAACAAATGCAGCTTGACACATGAATATTAGCCAATTAAATAAACAATTTTTATTCAATTTTTTGAGTATGTGTATCAGGATTCAGTGCTGGAGAGTCACACCACTACCCAGCTAAGTGTTCTTTCTTCGAGGGTGAATTGGACTGGGGTAACCAATAAACTCTGCAGTGTTGTGACACTCCTAGACCTGAGTTTGGACCCCTTGGTTTAGAGACAATCATTAAACACAAGTGATTTGATTGGTTCCACTTGTTGCTGTGCAGTGCCAATCATGAAAATCTTAAAGCTAAAGTCTAACCCATCTTGTCTTGTTGATGTTTCATGTTTCCACATGATTTGCACCTGCACAGCTCCATTGTAACCCTAGTCCGACTCACTAAAGTCCATTCGAAAGAATACTGACGGTGTTCCTTACATACTGGGTGTGCTGTTTTG